>NC_056732.1:744237493-744332493 GCF_019279795.1 Protopterus annectens
ATTACCCAGAACCAGCAATCAATTTTTATTAATGGATAGGTATTTATAAGATATTAACAGTAGCCCGTCATGAAGAAATACATTATGATGACTGTGATGATTAAATCTGAATGTATAACTCCAATCTGTCATAGGAAAAAAAAGGTTGTTATTTCTTATATCACAGTAGTGAGCTTTCTTAATTTAAACACACATAAATACCTTTTCATCATATATGGATGCTGCAAGGTGTGCGATAGTTATGTACTGCCAAACAAAGTGTATTTAAAATATACCGTACTGTGACATACCATGCATCTAATTCTCTCTTTATTTCCTCCCCCACCCTTTTTTGAGGGGGATATATGAGTTATTAACAGTCTTTTGTTTGTATAACTTGCTGCTGAAAGTTAATGATCACCAGCTCACAGAGGTATATAGACTACTGCAGCTCATCCTGACATACCTCCACATATGACAGTATAAACACCCAGAGCTCCAGGGTCACAACCTGTCAGTGTTACTTCCACAACCCCTGCCTTATCTGCTCCAAGCACATCAGGTAGTTCTGACCTGGCTGCTGGTGCAGTGGTACCCTCAAGAAGCTGCATTTTTGGAGGTCAAGATTTTGTCACCTGGCAGGAGCTGACAGGATGGTGTAGGATATAATGAAGAGGCGCCTCTGTGCAGATTTTGGCAGGGTTGAAATGTTCTTGCTTCACTTTGCAAAAATGATACTATGTCTGCACTCTCAAAGGAGCTGTTGCAGGAGACAGTGATGACAGTTCTAAGCTTGAGGACTAGACACTCACTGCTCTCAAGCTGGACATGGGTGCACCTTTAATGAACCCTACCTATCCCCAATCATGGTGTACCCAGACTTGTGTCTCCATTACCATTCCTGTCAGTCTTGTATATCCTGTATATTTGTGGATGCTTTCTAATCTACCCTACCTACCTTACCATTACATTTCTAAACACCTTTCCAAACATGCCTGCCCCCCCAAAAAAAATGAGTGCCTGTCCCACAAAAACAATAGACTCCATGCACCACTTCACCTATGTGACATCTTGATCCTATTGATTTGGTCCAACTGGCTATACAACATTTTTCTTTTGTTGCCACCCATCACTGGTTTGGTGACTCTGCAAAATAATAAAATTGTGTGTATATACAATTGCACATCTACGTTGTGAAGAAGTGGATAACTATGATGCTCTGCCATGATCCTCATGCAAATTCCTATATTCTTTCCCCTCTGACCTACCTTTTGCTTGCCAGCCCCATTTTCACCACTGTTCTATCCATCCTTTTCTCACACACTTAATCTGGTCAAAAAATAGATTCATGAGCAACACACATGGCCACAAGTAGCCCATGGAAAATCCTTTACTCATACTTTATGTCCTCAAGATTTTTGAGGAGCTTAGCATAGTGCAGCAATTCTGAGTGACAGTGAATGCTGTTTTACTTATTGTTGTAAAAGCTGACACTTGGTGCTGTATACACATCATCTGAGAATAATCCATTTCACTGTTCCCATGCTTCCGTTATCCCAAGTTTTACTGAAACACTCTGTATGAGACACACTGATGGGGTCATTCTAAGAAAAGTGCATTCTCTCTCCCCAAATAGTCAGACTTTTCCTGTAGTGCTTGTGATTAGTACAGTGCTCTCTAGATTGTGTAATTGGATAGACAGGAGGTTCAATGCTCACCAGGTAAGACTTGTATGTGTGTATGTATGTGTAATGCTTGCTGCTGTCTCCACTCCTCCTGAAGAGAATGCATTTACATGTGCATACAGCTGTCGTATACCAATTTGTATGGAAACATCCTCTATGAAACACATTGATGAGGTCATCCTGACAAAACTGCACTTTCTTCCATTAATAGTCAGAATTCTCCTGTGGCACTTATGACTAGTACAGTGCTTTCTAGAGTGTGCAACTAAATAGGTTGGAAGTTTGATAACCCCAAGGAAAACTTATGTGAGTATGTGTAATGCTTGTTAGTGTCTCCACTTCCTCAGAGAAGAGTGCATTTAAATGTGCAACACAGCTCCCTTACACCAATTTTTGCAGAACCATCCTGTATGAAACACACTGATGAGATCATCCTGACATAAGTGCAGTCTCTCCCCTACAGAGTTAAACTTCTTCTGTGGTGCTTACAACTAGTACATTCTTATAGACTGCATAACTAGATAGGTAATAGGTTCAGTGCACAATGTGTGTGTGTGTGTGTGTGTGTGTGTGTGTGTGTGTGTGTGTGTGCGTGTGTGTGTGTGTGTGTGTGTGTGTGTGTGTGTGTGTGTGTGTGTGTGTGTGTGTGTGTGTGTGTTTGGAGCACGAGTGCTTGTATGTGTTTACAGTTTTGTCACATCCACAACATCTATTTGTACTGCAATGATTAAAATTTTCTATATATGACTTAAAGAAAACATTACTTTTTTAGACAATACTGTCTATAAATTTGTAAATTATGCTTCAAATAACAGTGTTATGGGTTGAAAAATATTAATTTAATGTCTTTTATAGGGAAATGAGTTGAACATTATTTAAGTGGGGTGGGGGAGAACATTTCCATTCTTCAAATGGCAAGTGTTTTGTGTGACATCAATAAGAGCACACAATTACAATAGTATATCATGTGCTTCCACCCCTGGATCAACGCACTGGTAAGGTCATTGTTTTGCAAGTGAAATGAAGCTATTTACATGTCAGACTTTTCATGTGATGCTTGCATGTATTCTCTAGTATATGTAACTAGATAGATAGGGTGCTTGAATACAGCAGTGCTTAACTTCTATGAGTGTGTCTGCCAATGAAATCATGATTATTTTACACACATTTGCAGTAATGTTACCAGATGCATCTCTTTGACAATACGCTGTTCATGTCACCCCTACACAGATGCTATATGTCTCATTTTTACTCATTGTTCTCCTGTGGTATTGACTGCTGATAATGTGCTGTACAGATGGTGTAAGTAGACAGGTAGGTGGTTCGATTCCATCACTGCTTCAACAGTGTGACACTTATTACTGTCATATACCATTGGCCACCAAACAATCATCTTTATGTATATTTATAATTATGAGTTTAAATTACAGTGACACTATGTGACACTAGCAAATCCTAGCATCCCCAACGAAAATAATATTTTGGCCACACAATGTTTACATTCTGTTACCACATCTGCAGTATGTCATATGTGGAGTGCAAATTATCCTATGTTGCATGACTTTGATAGTGAGATTTGTACATGGTGTAACTACATATGTAGGATGCTTGAATCCAGCTGTGAGTGTGTCTTTCACCCTCATGCTGTGTATACTATTTTGGAAAGACATACATGATGTGTCGCTGAACAGTGTTATTGTGCAGTTCTTTCACTTTTTAATATAAACATCCAGCTAATAAATAGTGGTGATACCATCCATTTAACTGTGCACAGTTTCAGTTGTACCTCAACATGGTCATGTGGTGCTTGTGATTCAGGTAATAATGTTTACCTATGATCTTGGGTAGTTATTTCAAATCCATCCATTCCTGTTCTGACTACTTGACTACATTGCATCAATGTTATTGTGACTGGGTGTACATGTAACTAACACTGTCATCAGCCACATTTGCTTTGTAAACATATAGATGTTGATCCCTGTCATTAAAAGCTAGGGCAATTTTTTGCACAGCAATATTTTTAGTCAGAGTAATGATGACATTTGATTTCATTTTCCTTACATAACGTATCCAGAGAGTGTTATCCTTTGGCAAAAGGGAATGAGACATCGTGCTATCTGTTGTTGACGTACTACAGCAATTACAGGCACACATAGCCCTTGCAGAATTAACATGATTTAATACTTTCACATAATGGCATATCTCACAATTGTCCTGACATTTCTACGATGGTGCATTTATCCTGTAAAATATCATATATTGTCTACCATCAAATGGTCAAGTGTTGAACATCCACATTCAATGTCTGTTTGAATTGTTGCACCTTATTTTGTAATGCTTGAATGGCATCTACCACATTTATGAGTCCATTTACAGTGCAATAGTCCTCCACTGTTCATTTCATCTCAGAGATTCTATACAACACATACACATGATGTAATAAGTTACCATACTTGGATTGTCATAATAGCTTTAAGACTTTCACTGTAGCATTTGTGATTCATCCTGATGTCATTAGTCAGTAGAGTTACATGGCTTTCTGTTCAATTCCTGACAGGGGCAACATTATAAGAATGTAATAATGTTATATAAACAGTATTGTATGTAGTTATTCATATAAATTTTTATGTTGGACAATGATATGTCACCACATGTTGTGGTGACTGCATGGCAGTGAAATGGTTATTTGAGGCATGTCAAGCTGTGAGTGCTCCTATGGCACATGTATTGTGCACTGGCTTGTACAGCATACCTAAACAGATAGATTGGGGTTCAGTTCTGGCACAGAGTGTTCTACATGATAAAATCACCTTCTTTGTTAAAGATGCAGTCATATTCTAATGCTCAGTGTTGTGTGGATACACTGGACAGTAACATATGTGGCTCCTTTCCAGCATTGAGAATAAATCCACAAGTTCATATTATATTCATATCTCCTATGTTAACATACACATTCAGTTCAGTTATTTGTGACAGCCTCCATCTCCATTTGATGTCGCACATGCAGTCAACATAGAGGTCTGGAGAGAGCCTTGCATAATAGGCATGAGTTTGAATCTGTTTATATCTGTTTGTCTGTCTGACAAATGCATGAGGCAACAGCAGCTTACACACACACACAATTTATGGGACACTCAAAGGACCACCTTTTTCAGGCATTTTCTTACTAGGTAAGTCCTCAATACTGCAAATATGGAAGGCAACTCCTGTAAGCACTTTAAAGATGTTTTTCTTGACATGACTGACATGCATATTTCTGTGGCGACCATGATTGCTATGCATCTCTCTGTGATATCTGTTCTGTCATGTGTTCAAAAACAACATGATATAAATATTTCTTATGTCATTTATTGTTCATATGCATTGCCTATTCATAAAATAAGTATGCTCTGTATTGCATGCTTTCAGTCAGACATTTCTTTAATGGTCTAATAGGGCAGGTTTTTGTTACACTATACCACCTAATGACAGCTGAGTGATCCCATAAACATTCCTTACTGTATGGCATGCTGCCAGACTGTCAGAAACTGTGACTGGTCCTCTGTTACAACACTTTTTATTGTGTCACTCCTGTTGAGTTACTGTTGAGTTACTGTTCCCTGTAATTCCATTTGAGCATGGCCGGTATTACTATGTCAGGCATGGTTACAAATCATCAATGGCAAAACTGTACTCCTGATATGACTTCTGCTCTGCCTTGTCATTTGTCACGTATGTATACCATTTATTAGATTGGCATTTAGCATTTACATAACTATCCAAAGTCTTGCTTCTCTATTATATGCTCATAAGTGATTAACTCCTTTTTACTGGTGCCACTGTTATTACTTTGCAAAAGCATGTCCATGTCTGATTTATCTGACATTACAACTGCAAGGTCCTTTTGTTCTTGTGTTTACATGTTCAGATGGATAATACACTGGTGTTGTCAGCTTGCATACATAAATTCCCTATATATACATCTCTTTCGCAATAACTGCATTCATCCAGTAAAGTATCTTCTGCCCTTTCCTTTATCTCACGTCAGCATTTAATTAACATGTATATCACACTTTCACTCCTCTTTGTTACACTACAGCTTTATGTCCCTATCACATCCTTTATTAGCATTTCCATTTATATTTATGTGTGTAACTGCGAGATTGTCATTGACATTAATAACCACTATATTAATATTGCCAGATTTATGTTAGACATGCTTTTTATACACTTTCTTCACAATAGCCTATACACTTTAAACATTTCCACTCTTCAACATTAATTATTCATTATAACACAATTGAGTGTACTAATTCCCATATTTCACTTCCCCTCATTCTGTATTGCTTCCCTGTACTTGTCCTTAATATGTCTGGCCTACAGCTCTTGCTGTTTTTACAGTATGTGCTTGTGCGTGCAAGCACCTTTCCATGACCACAAACACTACTGCTGGTCACAAAATGGTGCTTGCAAATATTTAAGTACAATGACCTGCATGCATATTCATTTAGCACTGCTGTTCATTGCACTAATATGCTTACATCTTGTAGGCATAGCACTACACCTACATAATTGTCAGTGAATACCAGGGATTGCTTATTTTTCATAACTACTAACAAACAAATAGCGATATTTTCAGTATAGTGTGATATAAATCAGTATTTTCAGTGAATTGTCCTGTCTCCAAAACTGGTGTTAAACATCATGCACTTCAATAAAATATACATCTCTTAGTTATGAAAATATCGACATAAATATGAAAATATTAACAAGTGGCAAACAAAGATTAATTTCCCCACTGCAGGACATCCTAGATTAACAGTCTTAGTGTCATGTTGTAAATAACTACTAGCCCTTTCTAATACCGCCTATTATTAGTTGGTAAGTCACTGAGTTAATGATGCTATACCCAAAACATTTCTGGACTCCATAAGGAGGTATGAATGTGAAATGGAAATATACAAAAACACATTTTAGGCTTAAGTGAGTTAATCATGATGTGTTGCCATTTACCAAACTTTAAACTCAAGATGACTACAACTGGCGAAGTAACTGGGAACTAATGATTCACTCCTGTAACTAATGCATTAAGGGGAAAAATATAATAACATAAAACAGAAACAAATGAGTGGTAACCTGTATCAGAATTTTCATAAGTATATATGGTGTGTGTGTGTGTGTGTGTGTGTGTGTGTGTGTGTGTGTGTGTGTGTGTGTGTGTGTGTGTGTGTATGCATGCATGCATGCACATGCGTGTGCACACATATGGATATCATTCATAATGTTTAAGAAAAAAATAATTAAATCAAATTCTGCATTAACTCATACTGAGTAATATTTGAATAACAACAAGCAATACAGTATATTTTGACAGAGCACAAGTACTATGGTGTATTTCAACATGCCATTACTCTAGTTTAGATGAAAAGACAAGTATCTATTTCATCTGTATCTTTTTATCTTGTGAGCATCTTTGTCTTGAAATCTATTTAGAAGACATTATATGCCAAAATTAAGCAGATAGATTCATAGATTATTATCTATGGTTACAGGGCAAATGTTGTTCAGGAAGCACTGACTATATGAAATTAGGGTTAAAAGTTTATTCTTGAGCCAGTTATATAGACCTTTCTAGAAGCTACTCATATTAGTTCTGGGTTTAATAGTGGATGGTAATCTATTTCAAAATTTTGTGCACTAGCAGTAATAATATAGTTGCTACTCATAAAAAATTATGCTTAGGGATAACTAAATTGATGTTTCTCTGTTTAATGTCAAAGTATTATTGCATATGGTGAAGTTAACCATTAACTGTGAAAGATAAGTCATTTAATGCTTTGCACATTAAAATTGATTTCCTTCTAAAATATCTGCAATAGAACAGAACACATTTAATTTCCTACATCTCTGAAGGTAATCAGGGTCTCTAACGGATAGAATATACTTGGTAAACTAGTGTCGTACTGACTACAGCAATGCAATTGTCTGTTTGTATAAATACAAAAGATGATGTTTTACTCAATGAAAGAGCATATGTGACGCATAAAATTGGACCAGATGACATTCATTCCCGAGAGATAAAGATTTTTGCATAGTACCCAGGTAATGCATAGCCTTACTTTTGGTAGCAGTGACACTCTGATCAAAGGCAAGTTTATTATTGACAGTAACACTTAAATCTTTAAACTCCTTAACTACTTCTTAGACTGTACCATTCAGAAATATTGATTACAAATGATTACTTTGTCCAAAGAACTGAATCTTACATTTTTCAGAGCTAAAGGAATAGTCATATTCATTAGCCCACTTACTGAAGTCAGTTAACTCTTTGTTTATGTACTTAAATTGTCATTGGATTGTACTAAAAAACTTAGCTTGCGATCATTGACATATTTATTCATCCAAAATTATTAATTTAATGGGGTTGCAGATAAAACTAAATTAAACAAAAGCAGTCTCAAAACAGATTCCTGAGGTACACCCTGAAGTACAGGTAAATAGATAGAATAGGACCCCTTTAAAGAAACAAATTGTGAGTGACCAGTAAGCCTGCCAGCATCCAGTTAGTGAGGAATGGCTGGATTAAATCTATACTTCAACATTATTTTTAAAGTAGGAGAATGAGGTAAGGTGTTGAATATTTGGCAAGATCTAAGTAAATTACTTCAGTAGTTAGTCCAAGATCAAGGGGAAATACTAACTTGATAATAAATGTCTATTAATTTATTCAACGTTGACTTACCTCCAGTAAAGCCATGCTGCCAAAGGTCAGTTGTAGTACTATTCTAAGGTTGGGTCAGCACTCCTTAAGGCAGAGTCAGTATTTCTTAAGGCAGGGTCAGCACTACTTAAGGTACAGTCAGTACTACATTAAGGTAGAGTCAGCACTACTTAAAGTAGGGTCAATACTACTTAAGGGATGGTCAGTACTAAAGGTAGGGTCAGCATTATTTAAGATAGAGTAAGTACTACTTAAGGTCAGTACTAATTAAGGTAGGGTCAACACTACTTAAAGTAGAGTATGTGCTACTTAAGTTAGGGTCAGCAGAAGGTAGGGTCAGAACTACTTAGGGTACAGTCATTCAAAAGTTTATATTGTACTGAGGTAAGACTACTTGGTCTGTAGTTATTAAAGTCAAATGTATTGTGTTTTTTTTTCAAAATCAGAGCAACAAAAGATATTTTCCACAAAGAAGGAACAGAACCTTTTCACAATAAACCATTAAAGATAATATAGAACACATTGTCCAGCTCAGATGAAATGTTGCCATTTTAGACACCCAGAATGATATCAGGCCCCATTAAGGAATGGCAGGTCCCCTTTTAAGGCATTATGTTTGTTTCTTTGAACTTGTAGCAAAAGTTACATTCTGAGTCCAAACAAGGATTGGAAAGGTAGACCTGTCCCCAGAAGAAGTATATAGTGTATTAACAAAATTAGCTATTTGATTTGGATCAGTAATACATCTAGTTTGATAACTAGTCATGAAAAGTTGTGTCTTGTTATTTTAAACGAGAATTAATATAGTAATGTTACAACTTTTTATTAGTGTGATCATCAGCTAACTTGATTTCATAACAATTTTTTCAGAGTGCAGTATAGATTTGAATTTCTTATTGATTTTATCTAAATTTCTTTAATTTCTTTAGGTAGGATATGTGATGAGTTATCTAAGATGCTAATAATGTTTCCACAAAGAATATAAATAGTAACACTTTGTGAGGGATTCAGAAGTCACAAATATAAGGTCATAGTGACTGTACCATAAAATACATTGGACCATAAAGGGCAATACTGTCCTTCTTTGTCTGGCTATGTAGGAAGAGGTAAAAATGAAAGGAAGTGAAGCATTTCCAGAAGCATGACTGCTTACCTTTTATTTTCTTTTAAATATATACCAGCCTACACCATGGAAGGCATGTATAGTCAGCATTCTTTCAAATTTTATATTATATTGGCATCTACTGAAGTAAATGAAATGCTTAACTCAAGTTACATTGTAAAACAGTTACATCTTATTTCATTATGTGTTTAATGTTGTCTGTTTTAATAAATTAAAATTAAACATTTTATTCATACTCTTGATGTAGTGCCATGAATATTGCAATCACTTCATTCTTATTACTACTAGCATGGTCTGAAATAAAAAAAATGCATTTCTGTAGTTTCACCACATAATATGCAATAATATTTGCGGTTCTCACCAGATTACAAAGGCTCTTTATCCCATACATGACATGTATATCGTCTCATATATATATATATATATATATATACATATATATATATATATATATATATATATATATATATATATATATATATATATATAAATATATATATATATATATATATATATATATATATATATATATATATATACACACACACACACATACACACACATGTATGTATATATGTATATTGTAGATAAGTCACAGAGATTGTCAATTCTGGCCAGTATAGTGAAACAGGGAGAAGATAAAAAGTAATAGCTTCAGCTCTGAGCCATGTAATTAGAGGAAAATCTGAAATCTCTGTTGTTGATATCAGAGTAGAAGCACTACTTATGTAATGTGGGATCTCAAAAGTTGCTGTTAATTCCATATCACTTCCTATTTCTTGGTTTGACACAAATCCATGGCAACTATGATAAGCTAGATGTGGTTTCTTTAAGGACTATGTTATATGAAGTGGTCATTAATGTAGGATATGTTCATATATTAGAGTTATAGAAAACCAGTGATGTTTTAGATTTGATGGGTTTTATGTCACTTTCTTTAAAGGTCAAACTCATAGAGTAACAGCACTACCATTTGCAGTGTTCTAGTTATTTTCCAGTTAGTAGTTTCCAAAATGTTGCTTTATGGCTTACTTTCATCTATTGATACTCTCAAAGTAATACCCAAAGACACAGTGTTACTAGTATTGGTGTAGGATGTAGAGAATGCCACATTTAGGTCAGTCATGTGTACTGTATGTTTTAGTCAGTGGCATTCTGGAAGGCTAACCAAACCTATTATTGTATTGCCTTGTAGAAACTAAACTGGTTACAGCTGCCTCATTTACTGAGTAAATGCACACAAAATACTTTCTAAACCCAATAAATGTCTTGCCCCAAAGAGCCTAAATGGTAAACAGATCCCAGATAGAAAACTATATTCTCATATTGTAATCTCCAACAAATACGCAAATCATAGAACTGATTGTCTAGGGACTCACCATATAGTGTTTACATAACCAAACTGAGGAATGTCATTCCTTCATATATTAGTAATGTAAGCATTCATAAAGCTTTTGTAAACAACTTCAATTTGCTATGCTACCTGTATATAAGACTAAGTATCATAAATGCACTCTTATTGTATACAATGTCACTACCTGCAACTATTGTAAGAACTGTATTCTAAAAGGATTGTTATAAACGATTATCGGTCTTATCTTCCACTTGACCAATTTATTCTGTTCTAGTCTTTTTACCGTTATGAATGTTTGTTACTATTTTTTTCTTTATTGTATTATACGATTTTCTTTCTACTAACAAAATACTTTTCTCCCCAGGTCTCCACTGAAAAAGGGTTTTGTGCCCAGTCGGACTCTCCTGGTGAACCACTGTAACATAAAATAAATAAAATAAATAATTAAACATATAAATATAACTGCAGTTGTGTGTGATGCATTCTACAGCTTGTATCTAATGCAAAACTCTTTATAACTTAAAATTCGTCAAATGACTGAAATACCCACACATTCTATTCACTTTATATTATATATATTACTTTAACTATTAAAATTTGATTCTTGGCTGGAGTCCCTTCTGTGTGGAGTCTGCATGCCTCCCCACAGTCGAGTGGCCTCCAAAAGATATGCGTGAATGGGCGTGCCTTTGCTGAAAGTTGGGCATCAGGCTGGCAACTCGGCACCATAAAAAAAAAATCTACTGCCAATCATTAGCGGACTGGAGTTCCTCTGTGGTGACCCCTAACTGGGAAAAGCTGAAAAAACAAACAACAACAACTTTAACTATTAAAATGCATCAATATCTATCACTTCATAATTTCTTATTTTCCCATTTTAATATATTGATTCTTATCTCCATCCTCACTCTGTTTTTAACTTTCTATATATTTTCATATATATATATATATATATATATGTATATATATATATATATATATATATATATATATATATATAGATATAGATATAGATATAGATATAGGGTCTATATTACCATATCAAATGGTAACAATGTGAAACACTGATATGAGCGAAAACGCAGGAGAATGAATTTATTTTTTGGGGGGTCCCGGTACAGTGAGGATTGAAATATTTACTCTTCCATCACTGTAGTGCGACCTCTGAGTTGGAATATATATTTAGTGGGGGGTTTGGGGGGCATTGCAAGTTCATTTTCCTGCATTTTTGCTCATATGAGCATTCGATATTGTTACCATTCAATATGGTAATATAGACCCTATATATACACACATATATATATATATATATATATATATATATATATATATATATATATATATGTATCATATTGCTGTTCCTATTTTTTCTCTTCTCTTTTGTTACTCTTAAATATTGCATTGTCTTCTCTCTTTCTTTGCTCCTATTATTCATATACCATATTTCTCACACCTTCCCTTCTTCTGACCTTTCATCTATATTCTCTTATTTATATTAGTCCTTTTATCTTCAAATATATATATATATATATATATATATATATATATATTTATGTGGGTCTACTTGACAAACATGAAATCCCTCTAATCTGACTTTCATATAACTGAGACGACAAAGCCAAAATCTCAGAAGACTGAGCACCCAGAACATCAATTTCCAACTCCAGTTAAGTAACTGTTTGGTCACCATGTTGAACGTTGCCCCTTACCTCCATAGTACTGTGATCTCAGAGTTGATATATTTAGTTGTGTGTGGGGGAGTGTGGGGGTGAAGCCCTCTCATGTAGGTGGGTTTAATTTCCTTCAGTTTAAATTTTTTTTTGTTTGGCCAAGAGGTTACTTATGTGGAATTGAAAGTCAGTGTTCTGGGCCCTCAGTCTTCTGAGTTTTCGTATTTCTCATCTCGGTTATATGAAATTCGCGTAAGTGGAATTTCAGGTTTGAGAAGAAGACCTACACACACACACACACACACACACACACACACACATATATATATATATATATATATATATATATATATATATATACATATATATATATATATATATATATATATATATATATATATATATATATATAGCTTGTTTTTAAGTGTTTGATTCTCAATAAACACTTATTTTTATTTAGTCGTTTCATTGGAATTAGAACAATTCTGTTGCCGTTGTATAAGTAAATATGTTATCTTCTTAATCAGGTTTTGCTGATGGGCACCGCAATGTGACTAAAAACACAACAGCAAAGGGGATAAGAACATTTTTCCTAGAACTGTTTTGCCAATCAAAGCAAGACCTAGGTTTAGCCAAGCATAACCCCATAAGAATACCTTGGACGACATAAGGATTAAGTAAGATACCAGCATTTTGTCCATATCTAAATATGAAATTACTCTCAACATCTTGAGGGGAGTTTTACATCAGAACAAGCAGTCTTGAGGGCACTAGCTGGAGGGTTGGCTGGAAACAGTGAAGATTTCTTTATTTATACAAAGCCATGATTCTGGGAAAAAGTCCTCTAATAGGGTCCAGCAAATGTAAGCATCCTACAGAGGATTCTGAGAGACAAAAGTAAAATTATCAGCAAGGAGTTCTCAGGTCACCTCACTATGAATGGAGAACACTGATATGTGCTTATCTGAGTGCAGCTTCCCATTTAACGGTTCCTTGGTGAGAAAGAATAAAGCTGGGGAAAGGGGACATCATTGGCCTATGCCACTGAATAATCTGCTGTATATGTAGCTGTGCAAATGACTTTCCTAGCAGACTAAGCTGGGAAAGGGGTATAAGTAATGGTTCTCTTGATCTATGCCCTTAAGAACATAGCTCTCATTCCACTACAAAGCCGCAGTGGTTCTCATTTAAATTACTCATACCACACCAGGATAGCGATAGTTGGGATGGTTAGGTGTGAGAAACATTTTGAGTTCACTTGACAGATAATCAGCTATATCTTTGTATTTAACAATCAAGGGGACCATCGTCCAAGGATGCTTTGACTGGAACACTCATGGGGGAGCAATCCCAGAACGACAGTAAAGTGATGATGCTACTGGCATTCCTTCATCGAGTTTACTGTTGTTGAGAATATTGACTCTCTCCAAATGCAATAAACAAAACCAAGAACCAAGATAAGGAACCTTTATTACAATACAACAAACAAGCACTTTCACACTCTTCCATGCTTTGTCAGGTAAACAACAAAATCTGGAAGAGTGCAAAACTGCTGATCAGTTGTTTTGTAATAATGTCTCTTTAACCTGGTTCTACTTTTTTTACTTTGGAGCTGTATTTATTTGCAGTTGACTGAGATTTGTTTTGGGTGGCATTCCTGTTTTTTATGCTGACTTACTGTTACTCATCTCCTTAATCAAAAAATCTCCTATCAGTGGTTCTAAACAGTACTAACAAAATGCAATGGCATTACCTCTCTTACTTATGTGATTTTGTAATTAATAACAAAGCACTCTAAGGCCACATGATATGACAGTCATTGCCCAACTTTTGCATTCCGTGCAGCCTTAGACTTTTTTTACTTTTGGATCAATTAATGTACTTGTCATTCACTTTCATGGACATTCAAGTACAAGAAACTGGTTAAGAAGTAACGTGATCAAACCACGTGTTGATTTTGTGAGTATTTAAGTGAAATAGTAGATGCACTAGCAGTTCTGAAGAAGTCTTTACCTAGACAAAAGCATTAAACTGCTATCACTTGCTATTTTTGCTGCTTGTTGATTTTAATAAATCGTTTGGTGATATTTCTCAGCTGTTGGTACTGCCTTTTTGATACCTGGATCTCCACTCAAGTTTTTCACTAATCAAGAGGTCTTTATGAAAAAAGGGTCTGTTAATGGTCTGGCATCAGAGTTAATCAGAGTATCATTCCTCACTTGAGAACTGACCTGTTGGTACAATGAATCAACAGTTTTCTTCATTTTTGGAACTCCCAAACAATCACATACATAAGGTGAAATGGTAATGTTTTGATTTCTTGCTTGTACAAACACTTGAGCTTAACATTTAAATAATATTTAGTGTTTTGGACTATTAAATTGGCAAACAGAAAGCTGAACATGGTTCTTTGCTATATGGAATTATAGATACTTTTTTAATGAGGAGGTGTCATTGGAATATGAATAACTGCATCTTCCAAATCTAGTGCAGACATATTGGAGTTTAATTCTTTTCAATAAGATAAATACATTTGCAAAGTTTTTATCATAAATATTTTTGCATTTATGAATGTATTCATATTTGAGTAATCTAAAACTGGTTTTCTGGTCTTGCGCTGTTTTGGAATTAGAATTATTCTGGAATACAAACCTTGACCCCTTTGTGTTAATTGACCCATTACGTTGGCATTTTTAACACTTTGAACCTTCAGCATTTTAGGCTATTAAAAGGCATTGCTTTCTAAAGGTCTTAATGGCTATATACTGGTCACATTCTTAGAGGTCTTCTTTTTGTTGTTGTTTCAAACATCGCATTAAGAAAGTGTGCCTCGAATATGTTTTTGCAACTTAGATGCAGTAAGAGTCTAAATGCTGGTTTACATATTTTTGCTAAAACTTAGTTTAGCACAGTTTTCCAATTAGAATACTGAAAGCCCACGGTATTTGACACACTCACATGTTAATAAATTGTACTCTGTACTTCCGAAATATTTTTTTTCATTATTCATTATGCATATTAGACATCAAACTGCTATTATATTGCTGCACAGTTTACTTTCAATCCTCTGCTGGACATCACATTACTAGGCTTAAGTGTCTGTACATTTATTACTCTGGTAGGCATTTTATTTTACTGTATATGGATCAATCCACTGTTGCTACAGCTTGGACTAACAGCAAACTATCTAATGATTATTTAAACCACTTTTACTGCATCCTATATACCACATAACTCTGAACCTAATTAAACCAGGTCAACAATCAGTTCACTAGAACACCATGAGACCACAGTCTGCCTTGCATCCCTTCTATCACTTGCCTTATAGCTTCAAGTGCTCTGAGGCAGTGTATAAATTGCCTTATGGTTAGTAGCAACCCCTTATTGCTATCAGACAACCACGTGTGACATTTCTGGATACATAGTTTAAAATGGAAGTAACATTATAATATCCCATATCTACCCTGGTTGGCAGTGCACACTCCATAATTTTACCTCCATACCTCAAAAATACACCACCACATCATTCCACTCACACCAGACCTATTTATGCTAAGATACACTGTGAATCACTCCCAGAACCTCATAGTCTCTACAAGAAAAATAACATGGCACCCAGACTTTGCAACATGAGCAGTGCAATTGCACAACTTATTAATTAACTTCCACCACAAACATGGGTCAGAAAAACAGACCTTGCCAGCCCCAAAGACTGTGTGCATATACTAATATATG
This sequence comes from Protopterus annectens, assembly GCF_019279795.1. Classification (NCBI taxonomy): domain Eukaryota; kingdom Metazoa; phylum Chordata; order Ceratodontiformes; family Protopteridae; genus Protopterus; species Protopterus annectens. The sequence continues at coordinate 744,253,740 of NC_056732.1, forward strand.
ATAATGTCCTTGCTATAAGTATGTTATCTGTTAGAGATACTGATGCTTCTTTCACCAAATTGTATCTCAGACTTCATGATTCAAGATGTAACCAAAGCATTAGATTCCTTTTATTCACGTAGGCATGCACGTTGATCAGTGTATATGTGGTTATGAACAATCTACAGTATTTCAGCTTGGATAGAATGAAGACAGACATGGCCTTCTATGTATGACATGGTGAAGAGTACTTAGTCTTGAATGATATCCAGCCTTCACCATGAATATACTGCAACACAAGAATAAAATAATTCACTTTAGTTACTGGCTCAATAATTGATGTTACTCATGTTGCATTGCAAGTGATAGCCTACACCTCTCTCACCTCAGGACTTCTTCATACTAACAATAGCATTCTGTAAATACATCACACCCATTTCAGGCAGATTCTGTTTCCTATACCACCCAATGTAAAAAAAAAAAAAAAAACTCTAGTCGAATCAGTGTCAATGTTGCACCAGTCAGTGCCAGGATCTTGAAAAAAAAACTGCCTACATGAGAAACCATTAGGACCACTGAGTTCATCCACATATATCAGGTTACTGAAGTGTGGATATAAAGTCCAAAGGCAGCACTCTCTCTCTTTCCCACTGTCTCTCTCTAGCTCTCTCTCGCTCTCTGAGTTTAATGCTTATGTTTTCATTTGCATCCTCCAACAAGGATTGTGTGCCCCAGGACTGGGAGTTTACTTGTTTGTAAAATCACCACCATACGTTTAATTGTGAAAAACAATGACCTTTAACTCCTTCATATTTTAGTGTAGTGTAGTGAAGCTACCTATACAGCAATCATACCTCTCAACTTCTTAGAGCAGGAAATCTGGATAAAGCCATATATAATGGGGGGACAACCCCCCAAAATTTTAAATGTTGCTCTTACAAACTTAGAAAGTTGATAGAATAACAGGTGTTGCATTAGTGTAAACTGTATGCATTAATGTAAACTGTATGCATGATATAAAGTCTAAAATCTAAATTTATGTCATTATTTTCTGACATTAGCCCTCAATGATTTTCTAGAAAGCCACAATTTTAAGAGAAACAGAAAAAAATATTAGGCGAAAATCTGGACATTTGAGAAATATGAAAGCAATGCTGTGTAAACAAGTCCTTCCATGCCCCTTGCAGCCCATGATGTCTATCTTCATAAACCAAAGGCAGCATATATTGAATCTGATCCACTCCTTATGGGGACTTCAGTTAACCATCCATAAATTAGCAAGCATACACTACAAACAATACTTATGTACACCAGCTTCTGGTCTTCAAGAAAATATACCTCTTCCTAACCAGAAATGCAAAACAGACTGATTCGATTCTCACTAATAAAACCTCAGTTCTTCCACATCTCCCCTTGCCATATCAATGGTTAAATCTGACCACCATGCCATCACATTCTCCTAAAGAATCCATCATACATCATACCCAAATCTGACAGTCATCAAGGATTTCTCAAGTATAGTAAATAACTGATTACCTGGTGAGTTTTAAGTGTTCACCAGCCCAAATAGTCCTGTGGCTGAAGCTACAAAATATATCAGCACAATCTATTCCCACCCTTATTCCTGTGTACAGGCTCTTTAAACCTCACCTGCCACAAATATAATGCAAAGTTTAAAAACAAGTCCCTATAGTAGTACATGTATAAATGAATTCTGAAACAGGACAAGGAAAAACTATCAGCCTTTACAATAAATTTAAGTCACTCCAAACTAAAAGTCACCAAAACACAGTAATAAAGTGATCAAGACTTGAAAAGTAAAATATGAACTACACCATACTGTAACATTTAAGGTCAATCACAAAGTGCTCTTTAACGATGTCAGGGATTTTATGAACAATAACCAGCACTTCACTGAGCTTAGATCCAATGGCAGCTCCCATTCAAACCCTGAGGAAACTGCAAATGAGCCAGTAGAATGTTTGCTTAAACATCACCTCTTTTGTTTTCCTGTTTTTCCTCTCACTCAATCCATTCATCATAAACTCCTCTGATTACCCATTAGTAGGTCAGAGAAGATCCCATCAAAGCTAAAAATACTACATCTACATAAGAAGACACCATACAGGAATGTTTCTTTCTTAGTTGTGTCACCAATCTACTCACAAATCTATTTAACATTAGCCTCTCCGCAGGGTATGCACCAGAAGCCAGGAGGGATGCTGTTGTTATACATTTCCACAATGATGGTCCTATTACTGACCCTAGAAAATAGAGACCAATTAGACATATTAGCATTATTTGTAAAATAATGGAACATATAATTGTGTAATATATAAATAAGGATATTTGCTGTTTATAGGTCCCAGATGTAAAGGGTAGGGCCTGCCTACCTAATCTTTTTCAAAACAGGCCTTACTTCCTTTTACATGCTGGACATAAGGTAGTAAAACAAGACAATCAGTAAAGAGATTGAAGGGAAAAAAATCAAGAGTCAGCAGAAGAACTCTACTAAGGAAGATATCTATGACTGAAAACGACTTGTACTACTTAAATCCATTTCTGAATGTATTTATGGCACGAACCTCGACCGAAATATAAAATCTCTAATTTTATCTAAAAAATCCCAAGGATCTTTTAAAAAAGTTCTAGTATTTTTTATAATAGGATTAAGCAGAGAATAAATAACCAAAGAAATCCCCTCATTAACACTATTGGCTGAGGAAACAATCAGCCTAAATGGTGGATTCCTAAGGCCCTTGTGGACTTCTGGAATACCAAATAAAGTCCCAATCTTAGACATTTCTATCAGTCAAAAATTATAAATTTCAATGTCCATATTTCCATTCATTAAGCTGTCATATAAGAAGCCATATATTTTCCTATAAGCCTTTAAAATTTCAACTTTTTGTACCTAAACATATTCAGTTGTATTGTTTAACATATTCTCCGTGGTGATAACATAATCACTGGTATTCATTAAAACCAGATTGCCACCTTTTTTAAAAACTTTTAATGTACTATTAGTCTTTCGATTATAACTCAATGGCTAGACCAAAGATTTTATATCTTGGCCTGAACTTGTATTTGATGTTAACAAACACATTATGTTAACTGTTGATGTTTTTTTATGTCTATTCTACATGAGAAAGGAGTTAATTATGTTAGAGAGTTTTTGAACAAGTATACGTCATTACCTAATTATACTGTGAATTTCTATTGTGATTTAATTGAGATCATGTTGTTACATAATTATTTTCTATTTTAAAAAAAAATTAGGAAATTAAAGGGGGTCACTATGATTAAAGGAGGTCGCTATGGGGTCTCTAGAGCCTCCCTTTTATGTCGATGCAGTTACATGTTGGTGGGGAATATCAGTCTTGGAAACAATTTTTGCACAATATAATATATTGTTTTACAATGGTTTATAGATGATTTATTTTTTATTATTGAAGGCAATGACACAGCAGTAAATGAGTTTTGGGTTTGGGAGGGTGGCTTAATGGCTAAGGTGTTTGCCTTACAAACACAAGGTGCAGCGTTTGAGTCTCACAAGGGATAATTGGCTAGGCTTAAAATGGCTCACAAGGGCAGTTAGCTTAGTACTAAACTATGAACCTATGAATGTTATTAACTCAAAATCAGATTTCTTAACATTTGTTCTAGGAGATTGTGGAATTAGTGTTAATTTTTTAGATGTACATTTAGAATGGAATGTTCATATGAATTTTGAAAGCAGTATATATATAGGAAAAAAAAACGTTTACTAATGCTTACTTGCATTTTCACAGCAATCATCCACATTTCATCAAGAGGAACATACCCAAATGGCAATTTATTAGTTGCATAACCAGTAGTGATACTGGGTTTTTAAACAAAGTGAATTTTATTATTGGGTTGTTCATGGAAAGAGGATATGAACAAGGCCTTTTAAAGGATTTAGCTGAGGAAGTAGTTAGCAAATGGAATACTCATTATCCTCCTATTTTAACACATGGTTTTCAGGATCATAATATTCAAAGTAATGGAGATGTTAGTGAAAACAGTGAGCAATATGTCAATATTGTATGTAGCCTGGATATGACTACTGATTGTGTAGGCATGTGTAAGATTGTTACTGAAAATTGGAAAATTTTACAAGGAGATAATGATTTGGCAAGTATTGCAAGCATTAAATTTGTATATAAGAATAGTTGCAATCTAAAAGGTTGTTTACGTAAAGATGACTTATTGTGTTTTCCTGAAATGGGGATAAATGATAAAAATAAAGGCATGATGAAGTGGTGACTGCAGTTTTTGCAGGTACATTTTGGAAGGGCCTTTTATATTTATAGAATCACATCCACGGACTTTCAAAGTTCCTGGTACCTTTAGTTGTAAAACTAGGGTATTGTGTATATCAGGGTATGTAGTAGATGTTCTGCCTTCTATGTAGGGATGACTACTAGGACTCTCATGGAAAGAACACACAAACATATTTATAACATCAAAAAGAAAGATGATAATAGCTCCCTTTATAGACATACATATGAATGTGAAAAATACAAGAAATTTCTCTTTTCCATTTTGGAGAAAGTTAAAATTATTTTAAGAGGGGGAGATTTTAAAAATTGCTGTGAACAGAGGGAAACCAATTGGCAAATAATTTTAGAAGCTGATAAGAAGCCAGGATTAAATGAGATGATCAATATAAAATGTTTTTTAAGAGTTAGAAGACAGTATGTTAATAAGAAGTTGTTTTAGAGGCTTTGGTTAATGAATAGGTAGGGTTTTTATTGAATAATTAATGATGGGTGGAATGTAATTGCTTAATTAAGTGATACGAGTATATATTTATATGTTTTACTGGTTGTGATATAGTTCTGATGAAGTCTCTGGATGAAAGCATTTTGCATTAAAAGTTTTTACGTGAATATTTTTGCCATTTCAGTGTTTCTGCTGCCTCAGTGCTGTGCTTTCTGTTATTTTGTTATTGGTGTTGGACTTTCGGAATAGAAGGATTGGTTTACTTATTTATTTATTTTAGTTGGGATACTTTGCAGACACCTTAATGGCTATGGAGATCACCTGGGTTTAAAGATGCTGTGTTTCTAGAGGATAGCCAAGCTGTCCACTTTTGCTGTGTTAATGAAGTCATAAGAAGGCCGAATGTGCATGTCCACAGCTAGTTGTGTTTAGCTTTGTTGGCTTGAATAAAGACTTAAAAAGGAAAAGTAAAAAAAGTCGTGGACTTTCTGAAGTCATATAGCTGAAACACTTGCTGGCCATATGGGTCATTTGCATATATCCCATGAGCCTCTTTTACAGGAGGTTTAAGGTATCACATAGTGAAAACACTAGCTAAGCTAGATTTTCTTATAGTTAGTATTGTGGATATTGTCACAATTGGCACCTCAGTTTATAGTTAAAGCTAAGCTACAAGATCAGGCACCCCAAACAGCCTGCAAGGTTTATCACTATAATACAGTGGGAAATGTAGAATGAGGTTAACAGCAACTTTTTAAGGTAAAAAAACAGACAGTAGTCCTTTGTTCTTATAGATGAAGCTGTTTATTAGCTCAATAATGTCCAGATAGATAACCTTATCAATATCATCAGCATGCATAGAATGTCAGGCTTTATGTAAGAATATTTCTTACTATGAAGACTTGTTTAAAATCTGGAAATTATTGAACTAATGAAACAGCCAAATTTGAAATCCGCCAGTAATATAGTTCACATCACTGCCTCTCTCTAAAAATATAAACCAACTCAAACAAAATCATTTTCTATTGTACTCACAATTAATTACAGCTATCAAACTACTGTACAACCCTGCAAAATTCATATATCTTCAGTCTGTCATTCACCCTTACACCACTAATAGACTTCTGTGTTTCACTGACAAAACATCACTCTCCATAACCAAAACAAACAACAATTCAGGATATTGCTTGTATTCACACTGCATTGATAATATCTGGAATAATATTCTACTCCACGTATGAATAGTCTGCAACCCGAAAAATTTTAAATGTCAGCTGAAACAACACCTGACAGATGAATGGCTCTATACCTGCACCACCTCTGGTTAAACTGACAGTAATATAGCTATATGAATTTTTGCCATAACTATTTGCTGCACAAAATTTAATGTAGTATTATCACCACCATGCCCTCTTTAACATCTCACGTCCTTTTATCTCACGTGTGCCTTCTCTCTTCCTTCCTTTCTTTGCGCTGCTCTAACTCTTTATCTCATTTTCCTACGTCCCAGATTTTGAACAATCTTTATAGTAAGAAATATTCTTACATAAAACCTGACAGTCTATGTATGCTGATGATATTGCACTGCATACACCACCCTGTATTTAAACACATGTATATTGATATACAGCCCATGTAACTGTTATTTTTAATTTAAACTGTTTGTATGTGATGTAACCGAGTTCATGGATGTCTGGCTAGTGGAACTGCTACCCATGAATGGAACTGACTGTAAAAGATGATGCAATGCAAATAATGTCCATGATGTCTGTATAATGGAACTTTTCTCCAAGGGCCTCCACTTAAAAAGGGCACTGCTCAGTTGGACTTTGTTGGAAAACAGATGCCAGTAAATATATTTATTTATGTCTGCGTGTGCACATTATATATATATATATATATATATATATATATATATATATATATATATATATATGTGTGTGTGTGTGTGTAAATGTATATACAAAACCTCTTTTTCAACAGACAGAATAATCTACAGCAATTTAAAGTGTGCAATCCACCTACTGGATGTCTTTGGAATGTGGGAGGAAAATGGAGCACCTGGAGGAAACACACATGATTGAGCACAGGGAGGGCATGCAGGCTTCACACAGAAGGCATCCCAGCCAATAACTGAACTGTGGAACCTCTTGCTGTGAGGCAACAATTTTAGAATCTGCATATGGCTTAAAATTGATTGAGAGAGTGGTGTAATGTGTTTCTTTATATCAAAATATTGCAACGTGGTAGGTCTGCACAACTGCATGATTTGTATAATCCATTCATTCCTGTGACTGCAGAAGCACACACTTACACAATACTTAACAAGTGCCAGATTCAAACTCATGCCTTACTAAGTCTACAAATTGGAGAATTCTGTATCATTTGCAGACTCCACAGGAAATGGCTTACTCCAAGGGTGAGATAAAGCAGATTTCAGCAAATGACATCATCACTGTTTAATGCCCTCTCCAACTATACATCTGCACATCAGATCTGTGGGTGTTGCAGTTTTACCTACAGGTGCATGTGCACACACACACACACACACACACACACACACACACACACACACACACACACACACACACACACACACACACACACACACTGATACAGATGAGTCGGTGTATTAATATCTGCATTCAAACTGACTACCTAAGATCACAAGCAACGACCACTCAAGAAGATTAAATAACAGCTGTAAAATAGTGCACATTTGAAAGGATGATATCACCATTGTTTTGCTAGGAACATATGTGCGTGATACAAGTGAAGAGAGAGCCCTCTTTCACCATAAAGCTACACACCATATTTGTGGATGCTGCTGTCCCTACTTAGTACTAGAGAGAAGGATACTCAAAGTAGTCAGATACTGCTGGATTCAAACCATCTACCAATGTGGGTTACACAATCTAGAGTAAACAGTATCAATCTCAAGTGCCACTGGAGAAGTCAAAATGTAAGATTGAGGTAAGCATATTTGAAAGGATGACCTCATCATGTGTAGCAGAACAATCACTTGTGTTAAAAGTGGAGGAAATTGATGGGGGAGCCCTTTTCCCATACAAAGGTCTCTCTTGAGTAAAAGTGTACACATCAGATCTTTTGCTGAAGTCATTTTTCTCTGACATTCAAAGCACACATGTATACTAATTTCTCACTGCTGGAGTCAAACAATTTATCTATCTAGTTATTTAATCATGAGTACACAGTATTAACTGCAGGTACCACAGAAGAAGTCTGATTGCAACAGTGAGATAGTACACATTTGAAAGGATGACATCATCAATGTGTTGCAAAGAAGATATCTCTAAACTGGAAGAAACTGATGTGGAAGCTCTCTTCCAGTGTAATTCTCTCTCCTGAGTGGTAGTGTGCACATTGCATATCTTGTTGAAGCTATTTCTACCTGACACTAGTGTGCATGCACGATATTATTTCTGCACTGGTAGATTTGAACCAACTCTCTAATTACACAATCTAGACTACATATTTTCAAATGCATGTACCACTGGAGAAGTCAGATTACAAAAAAGTGAGATAGGGCACATTTGAAACGAAAACCCTCATCTGTGTGTTGCAGAGGAGATCATGTACATCACAGGCTTGGGTGTAATGGAATGTTTCTTGACAAGCAGGAAAAAAGTAGCAATGTGCTAATCACAAGTAATGACATACTGCGCAGATAAGTTATGTATCCTTTCATTTATGGATATTACGATTGTGAAAGTGAGCTGTAACTGTTACACAGTATGGTGTATTGATGATAATCACACTTATGAAACAGTGAATTGACACCCAGGCATTCCTGACTCTTCAGTTCAGGGTGATTTTACACAAATAATAATAATTTTCTGTATCATTTTCAGTATTTCCTCATGCTTGGACAATGAGCAGTGTAATTTAAAACATACAGGTCAAACGTATGAAAGTGAACTACTGCATACCACTCAGCATGTTCATAGGTTCATAGGTTCATACTAGGCTATCTGCCCGAGGGCATTTACAAGCCTAGCCCATCGTTTTGTGGCTTACGCCACCCCTTTAGTATGGGGAACTATACCCATTATTTTGCTGTGCCTCTGTCGAGCAGTGACACTGAGGTAATCCCTGGGGTATATCTGCGATCTCCCATCCATTGGTCAAGATTTCTCTTGAACAAGGCCAGCGAGGTGCTCTGCCTCACATGTACCGGGATTTTGTTCCACAGCATAGGGAGTCTTTGGGTGATGAATCTATCCCTCCAGCACGTCCTATTAATAGCCGTGTCAAGGTTTAAGTCTCCCGCCCTTGTGGCTCTGATGGATCTAGATTTTTTGAGGTGAAGCATATTCATCAAATCTGGGTTTGACATGGCCTTGTATGTTCGGCAAAGGTCACCTCTGAGCAAGCGGCAATAATGTATGCGTGCAAAGGGCCCACTCCATTGTACATCATTTGTAAGTCTAATATGCTGGGGGCAGACATAAATTTACATTATGAAGTGCTTAGACAGCATCACAGTAACATCATATCTTGATTAAAACAGTACTTTATAATATACACAAGTAATAAAAGCCACTGGCAACCCTTTCATTTTGTGAAAATCACTTTCTGATGTATGGAGCTGGCAAGCTCATTTTCAAGAATGATGACAAAGTATTAGAGCACCCATAATTATATTCTGATGTTTTCAACTTAGAACTGGAGTTAACAATGGTGGGTGGTGCTCCATGGCAACCTCCGTGCAAATAAGGAGTACATACCATTCTGATTCTGATCTAATTCAGAACAATGTGTGGTAGGTTAATGTTTTCTATTTCATAATATACACATTTGTCATGAGAATTGCAGGAAACTAATCAAGTGGATTATACAGGTGTGTGCTTAGCCTGTCCTAATATCTGGCGAGTCTCCATGGATTTAAGGCATGTTGTACTGCTCCGTATGCAATTGTATGTGCTTGTCTGACACTGAGTACTACAGTTACTACATGATAACATACATGTAGATGTCATAATTAAAAGTCTTTAGGAAATGCATGGCAATGCAAATTAATTCATCCTATCACCTTGTATGTGTGTAACGGTAAGGAGTTTAAGATGTGCCTAGTGTGATATTCTTGCTAACCGTTAAATCCTTGATTTGATAAATGTCTTGCACTTATTGCTAGGAAGGGATGAGCATTTTATGGGCTGATTATGAACCACATAAGGAACAAAGTATGTTACTGTTGGAGGAATCACCGACGTATGCATGAACCTATATGTAAAAAAATAATGAGAAATTATAAAATGTTCAATATTTCTAGACTTAATGTTAGATTCAAACACTTACCAAACTGATATAAATCAAACAACAACAAAGTACTCCCAACAGAGTTAACGCCTCACCACGGAAAATGACGAAAATAGTAAGTCCAAGAACAGCACCCCGTATGAGGCGACCAGGCTCCCTTAAATTACCCAGATTACTCAGAGAGTGTATAACAGCAAAGATCTTTTATTCACATAAATCCAACACACCTGTTGGATTTATGTGAATAAAAGATCTTTGTTTTTATACACTCTCTGAGTAATCTGGATAATTTAAGTAAGCCTGGTCGCCTCATACGGGGTGCTGTTGTTGGACTTACCAAACTGAGCTGAGTCTACAGATGTGATCAGTAGCTGATCACACCACAAAGGAAGGCAAAGATCAGATGCCAAAATACAAACAGTTGAAGGGACTACAGAAACAATATGAAACAAGAAAGTTTGTGTGCAGCATACTTCATAACACTGGTTACAATGAAACATCCCCTCTGGTGTACATTTAATTCTGCAACCTGTTCAAAATATGATTATAACTGTCTCCTCATACTACTATCAGTCTGTCTTTCCATAGTGCTGCTAGTATAGGCAGCAGACTAATGCCGCCAAAGGCAAAAACTCACCAGTTGTTTCCATAACATGTGAACTACCATTTACTGTGAGTTACAATTGCTGCTCAGTGCTATACATCATGCAAATGTTGAGGACAAATAGTGATTAGACAGAAGGGGATAGAGACAGGTGGATAAGGAGTGAGACATAAAACATGTTTTGTTTATGTGCTAGTTCTAGACAAGTTGTGACGTTTTAATCTCAGGTTTGTTTTCATAAGAATGCTGTCCTTCTCTGTTCAATTCAGTATTTCCAATATGGAGCCAGCAGGGGTAGGAGAGTAGAAACATGATTAAGACATAAGCAGGTTAATGATGGGTTAATAACATATGTAGCCAACAGTTGCACACTGTTAATATGAAAAAATAGATAACATACTTTTAGATTTGAAACCTTGGCTTCTATGCAAAACCAGGCTGTAAACTAGAGCATTATATGAATATACCACAAAGGAACTCATAATTCATATGCTAAAAATAATATATTTGAAGGAACAGTGACAAAAGACTGAAGCAAGGGAGAATGCAGACATCAGGCTTCATCACAGTAATGACAAATGTAACATCCTGTAAGGTGTACATTATATCCTACAGGCTACTAAACATATAAGAGTAACTCTCTCCTCATAATGCTATTGGTCTATATTTCTATACTGCAGCGGGGCTAAGCATATTTTCATGATGACAGCCATACTAGTGTGGTTAATATTAAAATCTTCAGTTTCTGCAATAGGACATGAAACACCATTTACTGACACTCAGCATTGGTTAGTGCATGATGCCAAGCATCATGCAGGTGATGAGGATAACAAAGTCTTTTTTTATGGGCCATTTTGTGTGTGATTCTACTTTTTGACCAGACTAAACACATGACAAAGGACTTGACAGGACAGTGGTGAAAGTGGTGGTAGGGCAAGCATAGGGTAGGACTCAGAGGGAACACTAGAGGAATTTACAGGATGGTGTTGGGAGTGCACCATAGCAATCCACTTCACAAGATAAATGCATAGCTGTAAGAAGAACTTTATGAATTTGGATAGTCAAAACATCAGGGGTGTTAACAACAACTGAACACTGCTGCATGGCTACTTAGGAGTCTTATGTGGTCATCAGGGGACATGGAGGATGTCCTAAAGCAGGATACAAGTTGATAGTTTGTTTTGTTCAGTATAACATTGAATTTTTCAAGTTATTGGCATCACGCAAATGATGACGACAAAAATTAAAGGTTTTTTTTTTTTCTGTATAAGCCATTTTGTGTGTGATTCTACTTTTTGACCAGACTAAATGTGTAAAAAATGCACTTGGCTGGACAGTGGTGAAAATGAGGGGAGCAGAGGGTAGGATGTTCTAAAGTAGGATGCAAGTTGATAGTTTGTGTTGTTCAGCGTAACATTGAACTTATTGAGTTCAATCCGTGGGTGTCTTGAAATTTATCTAGAGGTGTTGTGGCCCTTGACAAATATGGACATACCATCACAGCTTTCATAATGCCTGAATGCAGGGTAGGAGCAAAACCCAGGTGTGAAGAGATTGTTATCCAATTAAATCAAGTCTTAGTATTTGCACAAATGCACATGTATTATTTATTTTATTTATTTTACATTTGTTAACCAGGATAGTCTGGCTGAGCTTTTGTCTCATTTTTAGCAGGGACTTGGCGAGAAAAGCTCCTCAGGACTAGAAAACAATTTATTAAATTTTAGTAACATAGTAGTAACAATCAGCTACAGGATCTTACAAGCAGAGACCTGGAGAGAAAAAAGCTCCTCAGGCAATTCAATTATACAGAGTATTAACAATTGGCAGACAAGTATGTGAGTTGTTACAAACAAGGTTTTAAACAATTAGCAGAAAAAATGTGACTAGTTACAATATTATTTAAGCTGCTTAGAGCAAAATAAGTTAATAGTTAGGCAGATGCTTATTTAAAGTGATTAGGATCTAGTTGTACAGGAGTTTGGAAACAAGAAAGGAAAGTAAGAATGGCTAGTAGGAGATGCAGGGGAGGTAGAGTATAAGAGACAGACTAGACAGGTAGGTTTTTTGAGATTGTAAGAATTATGAATGGTTGGAGATAGAGGAAGGGAAGAGGTAGAAGAGGCAGGGGAATAGTGTTAGAGATACATTAAGAGTGAGGTGGTGAAATAGGTGAAAGGATGGTGGTTTCAGGGTTGTTGGCTACAGTATCAAGAACACTTTGTTTTTAGGTATTTCATTGTGGCTAATTTGAAACTTTTGCTATGCTGGAGGGATTTTATTTCCAAGGGGAGTTGGTTCCAGGATGTAGCTGGGTTATAGTTATAGAGAAGGCAGTCTATTTTGGTTTTGGGTTTGTAGATGTCTAATAATTCTTGATTTGAGCTGTGTAGCATCCTAGCAGGGGAATATTTGTATATTTTAGTGGAGAGGCTGGGGCAGAAGGAGGGTAGATAGAGGATAGAGTGGATGATTTGTAGTTGGTATAGTTGGAGTAGCTGAGGGAATTCTAGCTAGTCTAGTTACTGTAGTGCTAAGCAGTGGTGTAACTTGTAGGTTTGGTTAGCTGCAAATCTGGTGATCTTATTATAGGTAGTTTCAAGCTTGGAAATAAATGTAGAATTTAGGTTTGTGAATATATGGCAGCTGTATAGTAGTGTTGGGAGTAATATAGCCTGGAAGAGAGTTATTTGGGCAGTGTTAGTTAAGTATTTCTTGGCTACGGAAAAGGTGTCCACGTTTCTGATGAGTTCTTTTTACCGAGTTAGTAATATGGAGATCAAGCTTAAGCTGATCATCTGTTGTAACACCTAGCAATTTAGTGCTAGATTCAGCTGAGATGATAGTGTTGTTGCAGGATATGATGGTAAATGTACTTTTGAGTGTGGTGATGTTTTTAGGGAGGAAGAGTAGGAATTTATTTATTTTTTTTGGATTAAGTATTAGTTTGTTATCACTAAGCCAAGTCTCAGTGGTGAGGAAGGATACCTGGGTAGTTGAGTGGAGGTCAGTTGGGTTGTCAGCAATGGTTATAACAGTTGAGTTATCAGCATATTGCACAAGAGATGACTGGGGACAAGAGGAGTAGAGCAAATTGGTGAAAATATTAAAGAGTAGTGGTCCAAGTATAGACACTTGGGGGGGCTCCCATTTGTACAGTGAAATAGGAGGATAGTGCAGAGAGCCATTTAACTGATTTCTGGTGGGTAGAGAAATTGCTGGAGAACCAGGAGATAGTAGGTGGAGAGAAATGTAAGTTAGTGAGTTTATCTAGAAGGAGTGGGTGAGACACGGTGTCAAAGGCATGTCACCAGTTAGAAGCAGAAGTCTGTAATGGGGTTTTAATTTGAGTAAGTAGACTTTTTTATTTTAAAGGGGAGGGGGAGATATTTTTTATTTTAGGAATGGGAGTGGTGGGGTGAAGGATTGAGGGACAAATTAGTAGATAGGGTTGTGGTGTAATACTTGAGTTAACAGTGGTGTTTGAGGGATGGAAATAGGGAGTCGGTAATTGTGAGTGATAGGAGGTGAGGTGATAGAATATAAGGGGTAGAGAAGGTAAGAGTATAGTTTGAGTTGTAAGAGACATGTCACTTCATGGAATGTAGAACAGAGGATGAGAGGAAGGGATGGGAGTAAGGTATAGTAGTCTTTGATAGTGGAATAGTAGGTAAGTGCGGGGAGGAGCAACATAGGGAGGCAGTATGAGAACAGGAAGTAGAGGGATGGGGGATTTGGGAGGAAGTGAGGGGGTGTGGTTGTATGGATAGGTATAAAGGTAATGATATGGGGGGTGGGTGGGGAGTGAAGTGTGCGGAGGGAACAGAGTGGGGCTACACCTTCCAGATAGAACTTAGCTAAAAAAAAAAACATCAGCTAGTCCAGGGACACTTACTAGAGATGCTACACATGGACGGCTTTCAGCTGAAGTTAGGGCAAATATGGCATCCAGGGTTTTTAAAACCTTTGGTGTGTTTACCTGAGCAATCACTTGGGGGGTGGGTGAGAAACCATCAATTGGAGTTTAAAGTAGCAAGGGAGAATCCAAGGTACTCTGCTATCCTAGCTAATTATCAAAGGACAGCCAAGGAAATAAGGTAAACATACAGGCACCCTTGTTCAAGGACTGGATGGTTTATCCAAGAAAAACTATGTGTAGGAGTACACCACAGGTAGAAGTTGTATGCTGCTTACTAGTCTGCAATGGCAGATTTTATTCTATTTTATATTTGTATTCCCTTTGCTCATTGTTTGCTGCACACAATGTAGCTAAAGATAAAAGCAGCTGGAGACTTTGCACCTCTGTTTGGTGTTTAGTGAAGAATAAGTATTGAGGAGGAGGGACTGAAAGCTATGACTATTGAGAGGGGATAAATACCTTAACATAAAACAAATTATCAACAGTGAAATGGATGAAAGGAGAGGCGGTGGGCTAAAAGGAAGAAGGTTTACAGCTGTTGCCCCTGGGGTATGCACTCTAGCTGACTGAAACAGATTTTAACAAGGCAGAACAGTAGTCACAAAACTTGCCACCTACACTACACAAGTGGCAACAACAAGGTTCCTGGAGTTAAACCTGGGGCTGCAGTCTATTTTTAGATGATTGCTGGTTGGAGTTTTCTTTGCTTTTAGCTGTAGTGAGAGGATTCCTTGCTCACACAAGTGGGAGGACCGAAAGTGATCAGGTCCTCAGTGGCTTAGAGATGCTACACCTGGAGGGCTTTCAGCTGCAATTCAGGTTGAAGAAGAGCCTCATAATTATGCAATTTGTAGTTAAGATTTCTGGAGATGAGGAAAGTGACCTTGATATGGTAAATTTACAGCTGGAAATGGCTACATTGATGTGTGGTGTCTTGTGATGCCCTTTAGCTGGACTGTACCTGAAAAAATAAAACAGCATTTTAGTGGCATAAAGGGCTTTAGCCAATATCCAGAAACCATGAAGTAAGAGTTACAAGTCATCCTTGGTGAAGGAAGTTGGACTGTCAGTCATCTCATTCCATGCAGAAACATACTGGACCCCACTAAAATGACACCAATAACTAAGCCAGATATTCAAGACATTGTATTGGCACATTACTTTCCCTTCTATATACGAATTAGCTAATATTTTTTCAGTGTATCTGGAAAGTGATCTTCCAGGCTGCCACTGCTAATAACTCACCCACCTCCCCATTAAGTAACCAATAACAATACCATTGATTTTGCGAATGTATCATTATACTAAGGAATAGTTTCTGGATTTACTGCAATGATAGCAAAACTTCACTGATTTCCCGTTTCAGTACTTTCCTTCATATTCATTAGTGAGATCAAGGTTATGTAACTGTATTCACTTTTTGCCTTTTATCACTCTAGTAATCCTTTCTCTGTCCGTCACTTACCTGTTCTCTAACAAAATACTATCACCACTCATCAATCACATTTTGCTACAGCCACCTTGCTGGCAGAGCAGGTCATGTTTTCATGGCTGCTTGACTCTGATGTCATCATATTTTCCTCTTCATCTTGCATCAGTAACACATCTGTAAGGTTTACATTATATCCTACAGGCTAATAAACATATAAGATTAACTATCTCCTCATAATGCTATCAGTCTATATCCAACCATATTTATTTGTATGTCTCTGAGCAGACCCTGTCACCAGTTTTTCAACCTGGAGCCTCTTACAAGTCTGACCCCACTGTGGCTTCATTACCTTCCTGGTTGTGGCAAATAATGGAGAAAACAGAAGTGACAGCTTTCTTCAATGTCTTAGCTGCATATGAAACATAGGCTTCTCCTTGCTAGTCTACACACAGCCTTGTAGTATATCCTAATTAGGTGTTTTGACATCCAAAGTTAGCATCAGCACCACTTATTAGATCATGTTCTTTCTAAAGAGAACAATGTACTCAAGGGGAGCTACATACAGTTATATGTTGAAATGAAAACCGCATTTCTGAACATAGAACCATATCACAGCGACAGCCACAAACAGGCCTTCTTTTGTACTGTAGAAAAATGCTCTGCTGGATTTTGAATTCCTTATTTTATTTTCTCTGCAGGATGCACTATTCATTTTTGTCATTGAAATAATGACTCAGGGTTTTTCTGATGAAAAAAAAAAAGTCTTGTCAGTTTGTTATACCTACTGAACTGTTCATCATTTTAAAACAAACAATGTTCTTTAATGTGAAGACTAAGTTTGCCATCTTTTGTCATTACTCCAAAACAGTGTTTAATAAATTTCTCATTTAGCACGATTATGCAGTCTATGCATTGTGAAACCACAGCTGTCAAATGCAAGCACAATCTAATTATGTTTCAAGACAGGATTACTGCAAAACTAGCAAGGGAAAAAGGAAAGCCTTTGAACTTAAACAAAGCCAATTTTGAAGGACTAAGGAATGTAATTAGCAAAATCATATGGGAAAAGGTATTAAGAGGAAATGATGATACTGAATACATTCTGTATGTAGGGTTTGCATGTCTCTGAGTTTATCATAAAAAAGAAACACTTTTACTTTGAAAACAGTCCATTTGTGGCACAAAAATGCAAGGTGAAATGCAAAGGTTATGACAGAAAATGACTGGAAACTAATCTGTTTTTTAAAGTAAGAGGCAAGCTGGTTGTACGTAGTGACAATTTAACGTGCAATAAACTCATGAAGAAAATGTCAACGTGGATGTCTATATAGTTTAGCCAACATTAAACCAAAGGTTCAAGCGAAAACAAAAAGTTCCACTCACTAATACACCATGGAGGCACGGAAGCAGGTAAAATTCCAAGTAAAATATTTCACAAGAGCTTTATTACAAAGGTGTTTGTGGTATTTGTTCCAACACTTTAACTGCAGGGCTTTTTCTCTTTTATTATTAAACCAAAGGTACTGACAAGTATAAAAATATATTTGTATGTATTCAAAAACAACAGGCTGAAGACTACCTCTGGCATACAGAAACAGCAGCCATGGGCAGGACAGGGTCAGCTTAGAGACATACAAAGAAATAGAAAGATCATAGTTCCTGACAAAATAGCACTGCCAGTATAACGTGAAAATGACCGACATAATGGAAATAAAGCAATTATGAAAGCAAACTAGGATTAATAACATGACATTGTGATTCAGAAATGCATAAAAATATAATAATAAGCTGCTGCAGGCATTAGATATCTGCAATATAATTTCCTGGTGGACAGATAGACAAAACATATTAAGATAATAGAAGTTGTATTTGTATTAGCTGAACAGCATTTGTTGGGGGTCCACTCTTAGAGCCACTGTCCATGACACATGGATCTGACAGTACTTGACAATCTATTATCTATAAGACAAGAATAATGTCATATGCTAATGTGTGGAGAGAGACACCATACAGAAGTTTGGTGACAGATAAGGTCTTGATATGGAATCTCATACGATAAGTGGAATACTAATCCTAATAGACATTACAATATGAATAGCACTGTATATCATTGCTATGGAGACCTGCTAGCAGCCATTAGGAACATTAAGAGTGATACACAAGCCTCTGCCTTATGAATACCATAGCAGTTCCTTGAAGTTGTACTATAGCAGATGGAGGAATGTATATGATTTCCATGGTCTTCAGAGGGGAAAACCACCACTATATAGATGTTGTATGAAATAGCCAAATTCCATGAGATTCTAGGGATTACTGACTGCATCCATATCATCATTAAGGCCCCATCTGTTCCACATGGTTACTGGTATATCAACAGGAAAGGTTTCCACTCCATAATCTGCCAGGTGATGCACAGTGTCCAGGGTATTATTTACAATGTATGAATGCACCATCTAGGCTGTTCCCCTGATTCCATAACGTGGCAGACATCTAAACAATACCAGTAATTTGAGTCAAGTGATTTCCCACAGATTCACCTAATGACAATGATAGATGCACCCTGGAGCCATGGTTCATGACACCAGTATATAAAACACAGAGTATGAATAAGATATCATACAACTCCCCACTGCTGAACTCCCACTTCCACTGCATAGATACCTCTGGTGGTGTGCTGCAGAATGTTCCAGAAACCTGCAGCAAGATAGTCTGTTGCGTGTACAATACTGCATAACAAAGCAACATGCAAAGAGTTACTCCATGGGACTGCCAGAGACTGTAACCAGCAGCAGAGAAGTAGTGGGTTGAGGAATCACTGGGGGAAAATATTCTGGGAGGCAATCCAACACAGAGCTGAAGCAAGCATAGTATGCTGCAGCAGTTGCAAAGAGGTAGCATTTTGTTCACACCTATGAGTCATAGCAAAGGCAACAGAAACATTAAAACTAAAACTGTACTTAAACTCTGGAGTATTCCTTCTATCGCAGATATATAGATGATTTATTTTTTTATTTGGAGGGGTGGTAGGGATGAGTTTGATATATTTGTTGAACAAATGAATAGCAGCTTAAGATGGTTAAAATATGAGATCAGCAGCACTGGTACTATGGTTAATTTTTTGGATATTGAGCTTACTTGTGATTTCACAAACAGGCTTTTTTCTAGTAATATTTACAGAAATAAGTCCTTTAGTAATAATTATGTACATTTTACAAGCTCTCATCCAAGTTTTATGAAATTTAACATTTATAGAGGTCATGTGATTAGACTGAGTCATATTATTAGTAGTGATGATGCTTTTGGCAAGAAATAGACAATTTGATTGATATGTTTAGTCAGAGAGGTTATCCGAGGGGTATATTAAGGGCAATTTTAAATGAAGTCATCCGTAATAGAGTAGATAGGTTTCCACCCATTCTCATATCTGGGCTCACTCCAAAAAGCAAAAAGGATAAGATTGGTACTTATAATCACAACAAATGTTTAGTATTTCCTATTCCAGTGAGTTTAGAATGTGAAGAACTTAAAAAGGATTATTGAAAACAACTGGAAGGTTATTTTAGGAAATAAAGATTTAAGTGACACAATAGGTTCTAAACCAATATTTATTTATTAAAAAACTGAATCTAAAATTTTTGTTAGAACATAACAAGAGACGATTAAATGCTGTTGGTAATAAGACATTAGGTATTTTTGCTTGTGGGGGTGTATAGATGGTGTAGGTTCATTTATCCTGAAAATACCTATTTATTCAAACACTGTGATTTCAGATTTGAGCCTAAAGGTGGATACAATTGTAAAAGCACAGGTCTAGTTTATCTTGCCATTTGTTGTTCTTGCCATAATTATTATGTATGCAAGGCTACTAGGGCTTTAAGGTGTTGTATTGATGAACACATCTGAGCCATTAAAAACAAGGATCTGAATTGGCTTTAGCAAGGCACAGTTTAAATTGGGAACATTTTCACAAGTTTTATTTTTTAGTTTTACAGCAGGTTAATACACTCAGTTTTATAGATCAATATAACAACTTTTTAGAAATGCTAGAACTCAAATGGCAGATTTTGTTATGGGCAGATGTTTTTCCTGGTTTAAACAAAACTATCTCCATAAAAAAGTTTGTTAAAACATAAATACATTTAATATGTTTTATTTTTTAGAAACAGTTTCATTCAATGCAAAATAATTTCTGTGCATTTTATTTGTATTGTGTGATTCATAATAAGTTTTTAAACTTGTGAAAACAGATATAGTGGCACTTTAATTTGTAATTACTTTTTCTGATTGAATGATGATGTCATTTTATTCACAGTATTTAAGTATGATTTTGGACTTGTATGTTATTTCTGATGAAGTTCTGGAAGTAAAAGGAATGAAAGCGCTTAATTTGACTCTTGGTTTTTCTTCACAAGCATTGCAGCTGAGAACTGTGGTGTGTTTCTAGTGTTTGAGTATCCAGTTTTAGTGTATTGGTGCCTTTGATGTTGTGTTTTTTGAGGATTAATAACATGACATTGTGATTCAGAAATTCATAAAAATAGAATAATAAGCTGCTGCGGGCATTAGATATCTACAATATCATTTCCTGGTGAACAGATAGACAAAATATATTAAGATAATAGAAGCTGTATTGCTGAACAGCATTTGTTGGGGTTCACTCTTACAGCCACTGTACATGACACATGGATGTGACAGTACTTGACAATCTAGTACCTGTAAGACAAGAAATATGTCATATGCTTTTGTGTGGAGAGAGACACCATACAGGAGTTTGTAGACAGGTATTATCCTGACATGGAATCTCATAGGATGAGTGGAATACCAATCCCAATAGACATTACAATATGAATAGCACTGTATATCCTTGCTATGGAGACCTTCTAGCAGCCATCAGGAACATTAAAATGATTCAGAAGCCTCTGCCTTATGAATACCACAGCAGCTCCTTGAAGTTGTACTATAGCAGATGGAGGAATGTATGTGATTTCCATGGTCTTCAGAGGAGAAAACCACCACTATATAGATGTTGTATGAAATAGCCAAATTCCATGAGATTCTAGGGGCTACTGTCTGCATCCATATCATCATTAAGGCCCCATATGGTCCACATGGCTACTGGAATATCAACTGGAAAGGTTTCCACTCCATAATCTGCCAGGTGTTGCACAGTGCCCAGGGTGTTATTTACAATATATGAATGCACCATCTAGGCAGTTCCCCTGATTCCATAATGTGGCAGACATCTAAACAATACCAGTAATTTGAGTCAAGTGATTTCCCACAGATTCACCTAATGACAATGATAGATGCACCCTGGAGCCATGGTTCATGACGCCAGTATATAAAACACAGAGTATGAATAAGATATCATACAACTCCCCACTGCTGAACTCCCACTTCCACTGCATTGACATCTCTGGTGGTGTGCTGCAGAATGCTTCAGAAACCTGCAGCAAGATAGTTTGTTGCGTGTACAATACTGCATAACAAAGTGGTATGCAAAGAGCTACACCATGGGACTGCCAGAGACTGTAGCCAGCAGCAGAGAAGTAGTGGGTTGAGGAATCATTGGGGGAAAAGATACTGGGAGGGTATCCAACACAGAGCTGAGGCAGGCTTAATATGCTGCAGCATTTGCAAAGATATAGCATTTTGTTCACACCTATGGGTCATAGCAAAGGCAACAGAAATATTAAAAGTAAAACTGCACGTAAGCCATGGAGTATAGCTCATTGACTGGCCATTTTGTGGATCAGACATTACCTATTCAATATATCACAGATAAGGGACAGGGCACCATTGTCATCATTTACACAGGTGGGATTTGGTGGGGCAAAGTGACAGGGACAGAAACAGCAATGGCTATACAGGTAGTGTGGGGAAGGACTAAGGGGTGCTGAAGGGTTATTGTTTTGTATTGGCCTGATGTTTGGGTGGAACTAAGTAGAGTCTGTAGTAAGGAGGTGGAGCTTTCTAAGAAGGACACTTGGTTAGATGGCATATGAGTTATAAAGTACTAATGCAGCAGGTCACAGCTGAAGCAAAAGGTAGACCTGGCTCTACATTGTAAAAAGATGGAGGTTTTTACTGTGATCCATGCAACTGTGGGTTTGATGTGGTCATACTACAGCAAATTGGCAATTTTCTATCTCAGACATCCATGCTGTCAGCCAATGCACATCTCATTGTTTCTGCAATGTACATAGATCCTGTTATCTACTTGGTAAGTGAGTATGGCTTCTAGAAGGGTTGAATTTGGAAGAGCTTTTGTATATTGCTAAGGAGGGAGAGAAAGATGCTTTTCTACCCTGTGGATCTGCCTCCTACGGATGCCTGCTGATGCTGATGGATTCGTATAAGGAATCTCAATAAAATATGGATGTCTAGCACCTGCTTATAAGGGGGTGAATAACACTGGAGCATACTGATTTCAAAATGTTTATTAAAATAGTGCAAAAAATGGAATTGTTTTGTAAGAAGTGGTAGGGAAAGTGGTATACGGAATAAAGGAAAAACAAATGAAGGAAATATTTGCAATAATAAAAGTAATACATGCTATTTAAAGGGAGAATAAGGATGTAATGTTGGTTGAAGGTGATATAGCAAAATCATTTTATTCAGTAAGTCATGAGATAATGTGGAATGTTTTAGAGGATTATTGGTTTAGGAAAAATAATGAAACTATTTAAAAAAGTTTTATACGACAGCATGAGTAAAGTTTATGGTAAATGAAGGGTTAGGAAATAAAATAAACATTTAGAAAGGGTTGAAACAGTGCTGTCTAATGAGTATTATGTGTTGTTTGTGCTAGTAATGGATGCAACAATATAAACATGCACTGGTGAAATGAGAGAAGCAGGATGGGAAATGGATAATGTGTAATAATACCTGTATATTCAAAAATTAAAGGATTTGGTGGCATCAAAAAGATAAAAAGAATATACTTTACTAGAAATTAAATAAACACATTAGGACATTAGGAATCAGGTTTGTCAAAATTGGGAAAATAGAACAATGGAGAAAAGGTCTGGGTGAAATAAATAACTAGGCTGGCAGAAATCTTTCAATTTATCCTTTAGAAAAAAGGCACACACACATATATATATATATATATATATATATATATATATATATATAGATATATATAAAGTTGGGATATTTGAGGAGTATCATAAATAAGCTTACCAGTTTAAATATCAACCCCTATATCACAAGATGGGTTGCAAACTGGCTCAGAGATAGAACCCACATGGTTAGAATTGCAGGTGCCATGTCCGAATCCAAACCAGTTACAAGTGGCATCCCACAGGGCTCAGTTCTGGGACCTCTCTTGTTCAGTATATACTTCTCTGAGGTTCAGGCTAACACGGGGGGATTATGGTTGACAAAGTTCGCAGATGACTGCAAACTGGGGGCCATAATCGAATCTCCAGCTGACACAAGCATCCTCCAAAGGGGTCTCACAGAGATGGATGCTTGGTGCCAGAACCACGGCCTCAAGCTAAATGCTAAAAAGTGCATAGTCATCCCCTTTGGGAAAAACAAGGTGCCCACAAATTACCACATAGGTGGTAATCCATTAAGTACAGAAGAAGTAATTAGAGATTTGGTGACCAACATAGATAGTCATCTCTCCTTTGATAATCACGTTGCCAAAGTGGTTCGAAAGACTTTTTATATAGCCCACCTTATCACGAAAGGGTTCACATCTAGATCAAGAGAGGTCATTGTGTCCCTCTACTCGTCACTCATCAGGCCCATAATTGAATACAATGTCCCTTTTGGGATGTACCTTACCTGACACCTGCAGCAACTGGAGAGACCCCAAAAGTACCTCACCAAGAGGATCATGGGCTACAAACAGATGTCCTATGCAGCTTGACTAAAGAAACTCCAGCTCTACTCAGTTGCTTACCGCCTACTCAGAGGCGATGTATGCCTGAAGTACAAAGCCATGTCAAACCCAGAATTAATGGACATGCTCCACCTCAAAAAATCCAAGTCCCTTAGAGCTACATGCTCCAGGGACCTAAACCTCAGCACAAAAATAAATAGAACATGCTGGAGGGACAGATTCATTTCCCAGAGGCTCCCCTCACTCTGGAATAGAATCCCAATTCATGTTAGACATAGCCCCTCGCTGACCCTCTTCACTCGAAATTTGGACGCGTGGATGGGAAATCGCAAATTCACCCCTGGGATCTCTCCTGTGTCCCTGCTAGACAGAGGCACAGTAAACTAATCTTAAAAGGGTACCTTCTGTGACCTACTTTACAGAGGCACAGTAGGCTAATCTAATAGGGAGGCGGAAGCCAAATACACTCTGGCTAGGCTTATAAATACCCTAGGGCAGATAGCCTAGTATCTACCTATGAACCTATGTATATGTTTCCTAGAAAAATGGAAAAGAGAATTGTTGTTGAGTTTTTCAGTCTTATTTGGGGATCAAAACTCAACCCAGTTTGATGAGTAAGTTTATATAAAAAAGAAGAAGGGGATTTGAATTTCAACATTCCAGTTAAAGAATGAAGCATCATGATTATTGGTGTACAGAGATGTTAAATGCAGTTCTTCAAGAAGAAAAGCTTTTTCCAGATAAGTATTACACAACAAAGCATCAGGCTCTAGAGAAAAGAGATAGTGGTGTACAGACCTATGGATTAGAGGCAGTCTAAAGCATGAAGGGAGAACTAGCAGTGTGAGAGTAAAGAAGAGCTCTAGAAAATATTAATTTCACGAAGGGTATATTTTATTGTAAAGATCATGGAAAGTAGGGCTGGAAGTGATGTTAGAAATCGCAGGTGATGCACTGTAAAAAAAGGAGGTGAGGAAACCAGAAAGGAGATGGCAATTGTAGGAAAAAAAACAGAGGGTGTATAGAGACAGGGTTTGAGGAAGATTAGGAGCTGAAGATGGATATGGGAGACCCATTAAGACAATAACTTAGGTTGGGAAAGAATGGATAAAGAGGGGGAGGTTATAACTTCCTAATTAGTTTTGTTATATTAATTATGATGAGTGTATGAGGTAAGTGTCCAAGGGAGTAAATGAAGTACTGCCTAGGTGATAAGCAATGACAGAGCCATAACGGTATTAGATACACTTTTAGTTTGGTTTTAAAATACTTTAAGAGAGTGGTTTTGTTTCAGATAGAGATAAAAGGATAGAATTCCAGAGTTTTGATACATTGTTTGAATAAAGGGTGTCTCTAGCAGAGTTGTTGTATTTTGATATGGTAAGTAGGATTTTGTCTGTAGGTGGAGTGCAGAACTGGATGGTACTGGTAAAAAAAGGACATTTATTAGATTTGTATTTAAGGATGTGTATGATGATAAGTAGGATATATGCCAAATAATCTGGTAATTCTAACTATTGCAGCTCTTTGGGGACAGGACAATGCTGGGTCCTGTGGAGGAAGCTGGCAGTGAACTTAGTACTGTATTATAACATTTCTCTAGCTTGCTTAGCTGGGTGAATTGTATATTGATAAATATGGGAGCAGTATCAAGAAGATTAGAGAGTAAGTGGGGGGAAGCAAAGTGTTTTCTGATGGAGGAAATAAGGTAGGATTTAATCCTTTAGATAGACAGCTTAGATTTTTCTGTATGTTTTTGGTTTATGAGGAAGTCAAATTTCATTCTTTCATCAGATAAGTGTTGATTGATCGATAGTACTTTTATTGAGTGTTGAGTGATCAAAACAAAAGGAACAGAACAACTTTTGCTGGACCTTGGAGCTAGGTTTTTTGCACAGGGGCAAGCCTTCCTATATCCCCTTTACACCCCCCCAAATTTAAATGTACCTTCTCTGAAGTTGCACAAGAGTGGTAAAAAAGAAAACTCTACTGTTGACTAAAGTTGTTTTGCTCCTTTTGTTTTGATCTTTCAGCACTCAATAAAAGTATGCTCGATAGAATGACACCCGACCCTTTTATTGTTGTAGATGCATAACAGCTGTGTATGCTGAAGAAAATCTATTTGAGTATTATCTGTGGAGGCTGTGTATAATGCAGATGTTGTGGTTGTAAGTTGTTTGGGGGATGAGTAATATCAATTTAGAGTTTTCTGGTTGAGTAAAAAAAAGCTGAAGATTGCTAAGGCAAGTCATAATTCAAGTAAGGATTCCTGTGTGAGTTTTTGGAGGGTGTCAGTGTTTTGGATGGGGATGATAATGGTTGAATCTTCAGTATGTTGTACTATAGTAATAGTCTGGTTGCTGTATAGAAGTCAGCGATGAAGGTGTTAAAGTATATAGGGCCAAGGATCCCTGGGGATACCAACTGATATTGGAACAAAGGTTATGAGCTCATTCTGCCAATTGACTGCTGGTGAGCTAATGGAGAGAGATAGCTTTGAAACCAGGAAAGGGATTAATTATTGAGCTCTAGGATGGATTGGTTGTGTAGCAGAATATGGTGAGAAATGGTAACAAAGGCTTTTTCCTAAGTTAATAAAGAGATCTGATACTAGGTTAGCTAATTTTTTTTATTTTTATTGACTGTGTTGATGATGCCAAAGAGGCCACTGGAGGTGTTGCAATGAGAGTGACATTCATATTGTGATGGGTAATCCTATCCAATTCAGTTACTCTGGTCAGTTTTTGCAATTGCCAGAAAAGTTATTACTTTGAACTGGAAAAGTAAACAAGATTTGATGTTTAAAGATTTTATTAATTTAGCAAAAGTTGTTTGCAAAAAAGCAATGCAAACCATCTGTTATAGAACCCATAACATTACTCATAACAAATAGCATGGCAAAAATTGGAAAAACTTTTGAAGAAATGCTGATAACTTCTCATGGATCACAGTAAAGGAGAAAAAGGTACAATTGCAGCTTAAAAACAGTTATTCACACCTCAAAGGAACTCCAGAAGATAGGAAACAGTTGATGGGCTTAACAACAGTTGATGGGCTTAACACAGTTTTAATGCAGTAAGAAAGCACACACATAAACGATACTCCTTGAAAATATGTTTTCATCCTCATCTTCATTAGATACAATTGATAAAAACTAAATTAACTGCCTAAATACTTCAATTAAATTCAAAATCACCAATAAAAACAGTTATTGTGTCTTTCGGCTTTTCCCGGTTAGGGGTCACCACAGTGGAACTCCGGTCCACTAATGATTGATAGTTGATTTTTACGTGCCGAGTTACCAGCCCTGATGCACAACCTTCAATGAAGGTACGCCCATTCACACATGTCTCCATGCAGAAGACGCTCTAGCTGAGGGTCGAACCGGACAGCGTCTTACTGTGAGCCGACAACGCTACCGCAGCACCACCACCGCAGTAACAGTATATCTCTAAAATTACCATTTCATAGACTTTACCCACATTCCTTTTCACCTCCACTAACATAAATAACTTAATTTAAAACAACAATTCTACACTTTAAAAATGATTTTTAATACAATTCATAATGTAAAATGAATCCTATTACTACCTGCATCAGTAACAGTTAAAACAACATATCTCCTTAATGGTAATAAATCATAAAAATGCTTGATATAGAAGTTTGTAAAATTCATACAATATTATCAGTGTGCCCTCGATTGGTTCGAATTTTTAAAACCATTACACAGTCTCATTATGCAGGGACTCATTTGGATAAACTTTTGTAAAGTGTTATAATCTTGCCAGTCTCAGCTTTAAAACTGGGGCCAGGGACATGCCAGCATTTTGTCCAGGGAACCTACTGGCTTCTAAGAAAATCTGCCAGTAAAGTTCCCTGTATTCAGTTCTGGTCTTCAACAGGCCACCCCTCATATCCCTTAGGATCTCCTCAAGTAAAAAAACAAACTAAACTTTCCTTTTCCACATTCTATACTGTGCCTGTATAGTGCATTGTTAATTTTTCTGTTACTTATGGCATTCAAATGTTCATATACTCTTTTTTTCAGCTTCCTCTTGGTTTTTCCTACATAGAATGCTTTGCACTCACATAAGGCAAGATATACAACCCTGCTGGTCTCACAATTACTGTAGCTCCTTCCCATTAGGGTTCTATTTCTGGAATCCAGGTGGATTAGTTCAGTATTGATAATGAAAGGGCATTGTGCACATCTCCCACATTTGAATGTCCCTTTCTTGTTTCTAGTTCCACCTCCCTTACAGTCAGAATATCCTTCCAAAACATTTTTAATACTTGTTCCCTTCCTACAGACACATGTAAAAGGGGTTTTAAAATCTAATTTAAGGTCACTAATTCGACTGAACCTAGTCCATTCTATTTCAATGGTTCTACATACTGTGTTAAGTCCATCAAATGTTTCCCGCCTTCTGGAGTTCCATTGAGGTGTGGATAACTGTTTTTTAAACTTCTCATGGATAAAATGATTGTTTATCATGGATGAATGCAAATATTGTAAATAGTTTTGTTATTGTTTTATTGTATTTGTTATATGTACATTTGCGTATGTTTATAATGAAAACAAAATAAAAATAGTTTTGGAAGACAAGAGAATATTCAGTGATGTAACTTAACAGCTGAGACTCAATAAGACTTTAGATGGAGGGGATAGAATAGCAGTGGGCCTGTAATTAATGAGGTCAGTGGAGTTAGCATCTTTGTGTAGTACAGGTATACAACATTTCTTGTAGACTAGTGGGATATAAGATTCTTTTATAGAGCAATTTATTAGGATTTTGGTAGGGTATCTTATTGTTTCTGCAGCAGTTTTAATAAATTTAATAACTAAATTGTCATGAGAAAGACAGACAGATTTCAGGTTATGTTAACTTTTTTTTAATAAAAGCTGTGAGAGCTGGTTGTAGAGAATAGGATGGGGCTGGTTATCTAGCTGGGATGGGGTTTGTAAATCAGCATATAGAATTATGAAGTAAGGAGGTGAGTGGCTGAATTAAGTGGGAGTTGATGCGACTGGCAATATTATTAGTGTCATTCTGAATGGATTGAGGTATGTGTGAGCTAAGTATTCTATATAATGAAGTAATTGATTTATGGAGGACAAACAGATTTCAGAGTACCATACGCTGGAGTTCTGGAGAGTTACATTTTTTTGTCAGATCAGATAGTATAATTTGCTTGCTTACTGAGTTCCCTAAAATACTGATGCTTGGACTGAGATGTGGACATGTTCAGACCTTCCAGGCTTTCAATCATTCATGAATTGATGTGGAGTTCTATACAGTCTGGGAGCAGGGATGACTTTAACTCATTTTATTCTAAGTAGTGCAAGTTCATTTAAACTATACAGAAGGATTCTATTGAATTCGGATATGGCTTCATCAAGAGGGACAGATTTTAGAATGTTCAAGTTGCATAGTTTTTAAGTTATGGATTAACATTTCTTTATGGAAGTGTGAAATGTGACAATCTTCATTAAGATAATAAAGCTTGTGGATTTTAATTTGTTTTCTAGTAATATAGGTGGGAAGTTGGGTTCTTAGTGAATCAGAAGGGAGCTTAAGGAAACAATTTTGTTAGGTGAGGATCTGAAAATCTAGCTAATAAGCAATCCGTTGTCACTGTTTTCATGGTAAAGGGTGGGAGAGGAGAATAGATTTGAGAGACCATAAAGGTATATGGCATTAATGGAATTTTTCAGAGGTGACTGACAGGCAGTCAGTATTAAAATCTCTGAGTACTATTCTTTCTTGAAGAATGCAAGATGACGTCCAGTGGGGAAAAACTCTTCAGTTGTACTGATATTGTTGCCAGGGGGATTATAGATTTCTACTGTACATAAGGATTTGTGATTGCTGAGTTTGTGGAAAGAGAGAAATATTTCAGCATTATTAAACTGTGGAAGGTTAAGGGGAAGCAGTTGAGCTGGAGTGTGTCTTTATTGATAATTGCAACTCCACAAGTCCTTTTCTAATTTCTATAATACTGAATAATATTATACTCTGGGAGTAATATTTTATCATCTTTAATTTATTGCTTTATCCAGCTTTCAGTATGTTTGACTATAGTAGGGAGTATTCATGCATGGAGTTCTGGTAGTTTCCTGCAGATGTTTCTGATATTAATGGAGTAGTTATGTCGAACAGAATGTTTTGAAGGGCAGAAAGTACATAACACAATGGGAGGATTAGCAGATGGAGGTGGATGTTGCTTAGAATCTATTGAGCCTGGTTTTGGATGTGTATCAACATTTTGAAATAATATTAAAGACAAGTGGTGAAAGGAAGAGAGACACTGTATTTAACTTTGTATTTCTGGTCTGGTTTGAGGAGAATGTGAGTACAAAACAACAAGTTATGCTGGAAACAAAGAATACTGGTGGCAAGGAACAAGAAAGGAGCTATACTGATGAAACAGTGAATTGGATGTTGGGGGTTGAGAAAGTATCAGGGGATGGAAAGACATATGGTCTAATATTCTGAGGGTTGGTCCAGTAAAAAAAAAACACACACACACACACACACACACACACACACACACACACACACATATATATATATATATATATATATATATATATATATACACTGTAGTTAGTGTGAGGGAAATAGGCTGGTGAAGGGTAAAATAGCATTGATAATCAGTTAACAGATTAGTATTTGAGGAAATAGTTTGGTTATAAACAAATTTTTAAGAAAATTAGAGAGAAGTAACAGAATACACATGTAATATGTTCACACTATTGTGCCATCCATCCCAACATTTGACACAATGTGCATGTACCTGGTCATACATTGTTACCTCCAAAGGATGGTGCAATTCATTTGTACATTGATATGACTTCTACCATGCTTCAACATTCATTGTACACACACTGGTTAACAGCCATACTCTAAGCCGCTGTGATACACAGCAGTGATAGGGTACTCCTCATCATATCTCACCCTGTTACCCCTATAATCCTGTCATAGGTGTGCCCTGGCCCTGTATATTGCTTGTATTTTGTCACTGATCTATTTATCCTTTCTGGGCTTGTAGTACAAAGGTACAACATGACTTCTTGTCATTGCTTTTCTTCACATATTTTCTTCTTTGCTTTATCACTGTCATCTTCTTAATTTATTATTTGTCCTTTGAGATTTGTTTCTCTGTATTTGTTATGTTCTTTTTTAAAGTGTGTTGCCTGCCGAGCTGGATGTAGTGCTGTAATGTCCATGGTACCCTGCACCAGTTTAAGCACCACCTTTTGAGTCCCCAGCAGTTTCCAGGTCATCAGGTCTGCAGGGTGATGAAGGCCATCTTGTGAATGGTAACCTGAGGTACTTGATGGTGGCTTCTGGTGATGCTTATCCAGTGGAAAATGTATGCTCCTAGTTAGGGAGTGGCACTGGGGTCTCTAATTGTGTCACCCAGTGGGAAGTGGACAAAGTGGTGTATACTGAGGTTGAAAAACATCTGGATATCTGGACTGCCACCCTAGAGCACATCCTTATGCAAATTGCAGTCACACAATGTCATAGTCTTGACCTCCAGGGGCATTGGCATGAGGGCAGTTAAGTAGGAGATGGTTTCTTCCTGGTTGAGTTCACTGCTGTGCAACTTGGCACATGGTACTCACCCCACCTCTTCCACCATCATGAGGTTCCCTTCTTTGTGTGTAACTTCCCTCATCAGTTTATTACTATTCCTTCCAATCTGTCCTCCCTCTGTGTGTATCTCTGTTTGTCTGTGCATCTCCTTTGTGGTCTTCTTTTGTATCAGCACCTTTCCTGCCTGCCTGTTTATGTTATATGTCTGTGTGTGTGCCCCAGCTGCCTTCCCTATATCATCATTCCTAACCACATTATCCCCTGATTCCCCCCATTCTACTCTCCTTTTTTAAATTCAAAAATGGCACCAGTTTCAAAAAAAAAACCTTCCCTCCCTTTGCTATGCACTTCACCTTTTCCATTTCTCTTTTGTGCACTCGTCTGCTTACTCCTCTCTCTTTCTGATTGTTTCATTATCCCATTTCCTTATCACTTGTAAAATAAACATAGTAGGGACTTTGCTGTGCAGTCCTTTTAGGGGCTCTCAGCTGTACTTGTATTGTATGGGTATTGCACTTCAGTGCACATGTTGGAGGATATAATTGTGAGTAAGCTACCAGCCTGTTATTGGGCGTAAGTTATGTGACTATAGTGCATATCAAGTGATCTCTGTGTGACGTTTGCTAGTTTTCCAAGTGAATAGTCTGTGTATGTAAAACTAGCACTGGCAGGTCTGTCCTAAGTTGCTACTTCTACATACTTAGTCTTTATTATGGCACATTTTGCAACTTTCATGATGCTATTTTTCACAGCACAGCCATGTTACAACATGACTAAGACTAAATAAAGTGTTGTATATGCTCCAGAATCCACAAGGTTAGATGGTAGCTGGAAAATATCTAGTAATTTTAAAAAAACATGTTCCACATATAGCATGTGAGAAACTCGGCTTTCTATGGAGTTGGAAAAAATGTTCACTGAAACCAGAAAGTGAAATTGACAGATTTTATTGTACATATCTTGGAAATACTTATTATTGTCACACAAATGAAGAGATCATGTGAGTAATACATAGTCTAGTCTAGTCAAGTCTAAGGATATGTATGCTATTATCTACAGCAAGTTTCAGGACTAACATTCCAGCATGCTTGCTCATTTTGGTCATGGAGTTTTCAAATGTACACCACAGTATAATCTAACGTGTATACAATGGACAGTAGGAGTTAACACTCTCATATTTGGTTGACTGCATGCAGGCTAACAAAAGGAAAGACAGTGGTGAAGTTTGAGATTAATAGAGAGAAAAAAATGAGGACCCAAAACAGTATCTTGAGTAACTCTTTGGTAATTACAGCTTTCCTAGTAGGTGATGTACCAACTTTCTCTCTGACTTGTCTTTCAAAAGTTCTCAGAAAAGCCTGCTTTTGTTGATGTCATAACAAGAAGAGGACTCAAGTGTTCTTTTGAGGTCTATGATAAACAAAAAATAAAAACGTAAATAAGTAAATAAATAATAAGCAACGCTTAAAGATTGTTGAGAAAGTTATTAGTAAAGTTTATCCCAACTGTGCACTGAAAGTGCTGCATTCTGCTGTTAAAAGGTGAGCTGATCATACTTGTTAATATAAACAGTAGTTTTTTACTGTCTTCCAGGATGTTTTGTAGACTAGGAAAAGAAGAAACAGGCCTGAGGAAATGGGTCAAAGTACTTTATCTCCTTAATACAAAGCAATGCTCAGAGGTGTTATTTAAACTACTGCACACAACATCCCTTGCTCTTGGTTGAAAGTGAAGAACGTGTGCTGCCTGCAGAAGTTTTTGGGGAAAAAGATGCAGATCAAATGGGCTGATATGTTAAACATGTAACATTTAATTAGCAAGCACCATTCTATTAAAAGTACTTGAAGCTGTAAGGAATGTAATTTATGTAGCACCGGATGACAGAATCTTTAAAATTATCTTGCTTGATTTTTTGTTTGAAATATCCGAAAGATAATACATAACACTCCACATGAGATATACATTTCAAAAATATAAAAAATATATATAAAATGTATGCATTGGCAATAAACGCCTTCCAGAGATACTGTTAAGAAAACTGTGCCATCATGTCACTATATCAACCATTTATCATGAAAAAGTACAAGATGTATTGTTTGCTATCAGATAAAATAAGAGCCCAGTGTGAAACCACACATTTTTTTTTATTTCTACAACTTTTTGATAACTTAATGAGTAAATATTTATCATGGCCTTTTGAGTGGTCATATCTTCAAGTGCTTTGTAAATGTATTAAAACAACAAACAAAGAAAATGAATGAAAAAAATGAAAAAAAAAAAACATAGTCGACACAGATTACATTTATTCCCCAGCACCTCAGCTCTCAAAGCCTTCCAAGGAGGATAAAATTTACAAATGGGCAAAAACTTAAATAACACTGGCAATTAAACAACAGTTAATTAATCAAATAAATAATTAATGAAGCAAACTCTTCTAATTAAAAACTTGACTTAAACCAAAAAGAATTGAAGCATTACATTTCAATATAAATCCACTTTCCTTGCACTGCAACCTACTTTTAACTTACATGCAAAACAGTAACCTTTTAATTAAATGAATTATTCTTATGAAAGTCATTATAATGAACTGCTAAAGGACTGTCTTTAACATTATTTTGAATATTCTTAACATGTTCCTGTATTCTACTAGAAAAACTTTTCTTAGTTTTGGTAATATAAAATAAATGACACGGATACTCAGTAGCACAAACAACAGCATTGCTATTACAATTTAATTCACTTTTTATATCAAAATTCACATTATTAATGTTATCAAATCCTTCACAAACCAAAGGACAAATACTACACCTACCACAGGGCAATGATATGTTTGTAAATATGCTATAAAAGTATAACGATAATCTGATAAATCTGATTATTTAATAAACATTTCATTACAATGAACACACTAAAGATCATGTTGGAGTAAGAGAACCTGTTCATACATGGAGTTTTGCAATCTCTGGAATGTCGTGCCTGTATGACTTTTAAGTAAGTATGTGAAAAATTTCATTTAACTTCTTCAAGTTTCATCTTATCACATTTGTTAGGTTTCTGAACATTACTAGTCAGACAACTGACCATACATATTAGAACAGTCTCCAGAAGGCAAAGTTCTTAAATCCTTCTCTGTTTACTGGTCTCATTACTTTTTAATTAAAAGTCCTCATAAAAAGCAAATAGATGCTGATCATATTAAAGTGTATATCCACTGGCATTTCTCTATCTGAAGTGGTATGCTGTGCAGTCTCCTCATTTCAAGGACATTACGAAAAGGCCACCGCCCCAAAAAATGATCCTCTCTTCTTTTAAACAATATCATTGTACTATAATGCTTTTGCAAACAGCATTAGCTAACTCATTGCTATGGTCACAGAACCAGCCAGGCACTGACACAAAATAATTAATTTACCTACTGCCACCTGAGCTACCCCTAGTACTCCTCTTCCAGCCAACCATGGTAATAGTCTACTTCTGCCAAAATTAATCTTAGGAGCATCTACATAAGTAACTACAGTTACATGCCTATAGAGCCTCATACACCCCTGATGTTCTAATAGTCAAAGAAACCTAGCTAAATCCAGATACTAAAGACCAGGAAATTCTCCACCCAAGGTTACAACATTATCCAAAATGACAGACAGTATAAGAAAGCTGGTGGCATGGCTATAATACACCAAAAACACCTAGAAATCACTTTCTATCCCCTCACCCACCCCGACTTTCCCAATGCTGAAATAATTGTCTCTGTCTTGCAAATCAACAGCTCAAGGGCATATGCATCACCGTCATCTACAACACTCCTGGAAACAACCTCCCACTACTAGAAGAAATACTGTATTGGATTTCTTATAATATCAGCAAGGAAACCATCATCACAGGTGAGGTTAATATTGACTACCTACTTACCAACTCCGACTCTATCACACTCTCCATCAATCTCTTTAGTTTTACTCTCAAGTTAACACTACTGCTACTCATATAGATGAATGCAGTAGTAGGTTGTCAGCATTAGAGTGAATTCTCACCACCCCTAACAAAATTAACACAACTGGCTACTTACCTTCTCTGTGAGTCCATTTTATCATGCACATAAATAAATAATCTGTAATTATCTGTGTGCACTTATTTTCTTCAATAATGAGACCTTCATTAGCTACCTCAACAAATACAATTAGAATATTCTAAAATGCTTACCTCAGGATGATGCAGTAATTAATTTAAAAACACATTCATTAACATACTAAATGAACTAGTTCCCATCAGATCAAATTGAATAAAATCCAGCCCTACCCCATGGCTCACAAGAAAAAATGGGCAACTCATGCTGAACAGAGATAAAGCTTGGAAAGCATATTCTACTGACAAAACACTACAAAAAGGGCAATATTTTAGACATCTTAGGAACCTTTATAAACAAACAAACAAACAAAAAAAAATCAGACCAGACAAAACTAATACTTTTCCAAGATCCAGTTATGACATTGTCAGCCCAGCTATCTGGAATTTTGTAAATAATTATGTCATTTGCAAATATTAACATGATTCATATGCTTGTCTTACAAATGTAAGAGAACTATATGTCGTGTGTATATTAAACTACTGGTGCAGAAGTGTGTGTTGAACAGGGTTTGTAGAGTACTGAGCTTCAAGGATGTGTCCACAGTGCATATTACTGAAAAAGAACAGAAATGTATATAAGCTATATACCTGTGCAAATGTATGTTTTAATAGTAGAAGCTGAAACATACAGAATAAACTTGCAAAACTTCAAGAAGATAAGTCGAGGTTAAAGTGTTTTACAATTGTACTATTTCTCACTTTCAGTTCAATAGCAGACACAATGTCTAGAGCTAGAAGTTTTTGTATTGTCTTGAAACAGAAATAATTACTAGGTTTAAAATGTAAAAAAAAATATTGTTTTATGACTTTAAAGTTCTGCAAACCTCTGAGAGATATGTACTTCTCACACAGAGATGTTAAAGTTTTATTAGTTTCTGTTTTAGCCTGGGACTGAAGTCAGGTGACAAAAAGTGACATCCAGGCTAACCCAGCAGTAATGTCTGATATTAATTTAAGAACTCTCTGAGAGAGAGAGACTATGCATTTTGTAGTTTCTCTTGGACCTAACAAGAACATCCACTCATCATCTACAGTTGACTTGTTAATAATAAGTAAACAGCATACAGTACTTTCTTTTAGATATAGTTAGGAATGTAGTACAGATTAGTTTAAATGCTTCTGTATTTACTTGAGACTGTCCTGCAATGTTGTTTTAAAATATTTCCTGCGATTTTGAACTCTGAAGTAACTGTGCTTGTTTTCTGAGTATTATCTTGTTCTTTTGTTATTTATTATTAAATATATTTAAACCTATCTTTGTGGCTGATATTTGTAAGACATATGCAAGCTCTTAGTATACTTGCATATGTATGTGGAGACACTCTACAGGCCACTCCTAAATAGCTTTGCAAGACTTGGTCAAAACTACCATTTGAATTAATAGTAACATTACACAGTAGGATTGGACATCCTTTGTAAGGGCCTTATAGTAGCTGATAACCAAGGGTGGTTGGTGGCAGTTGCTACTACCTTATAGTCTGGGCCGAAGGGGGCATAGCTAGTAAACCTGTGCCAGCCTTTTTCAGGTGTGTGTTTGTATATAAATCAAATCTCAAAGTGTGCGTGTGTCAGCTACTTGGGCAGGGACATGAAGCACTGGTTGAACAGAGAGGGTGCTGGAAGTCTTAGCTTGGTCACTTGGCTGAGATCATAACCCTATAGCTGTGTCAGTGGGGAGTCTTACTGGGTTCTGGAGAAAGAAGGAGAAAACAGACTGACTGTGATCTGTGTGTGCTCTTAGGGGAAATTGTACTTTACTGTGTGCATACTTGTCATCCTCCCATTGTGTAAATCCCCTAGCTTTTGCCAATGGTGAGGATCGAAGCTCCTTGGTTACTGGGCCAGTGCAGGGGTGTCACACCAATTTAACCACCAACAGGACTCTAAGCTTTTATAGAACACAATGAAAAGACTTTTACACCTAGGTCAAAATACGATTCCTTCACCAACTACCACCACCAACTCAGTCCCTGTAGCTATCCAGTTCAATAAACATTTCATACATTTTATTTTCTCCCTACTTAATAACAAACTATCCACCTGCTTCTCTATCCCAAACAGTACTAATCACCACAAAAATATTTTATTCCTCCATCCTCTTTTGTCAAAATATACCTCCTAAAACTAAAATGTTCCACACCCGCTGCTGACAACCTGCCACCAGAACACTTCAGAATTGCTGCAGATGCTATAGTATACCCTGTATCTATATGCATAAACTGATCAATTATAGAAAGCTAACAAAGCTGAAATCTGGAAAAAAATCCCACATTGTACCTCTACATAAAAGTGGAACATCCGCCTATCTTTTCAGTAATTGACCTATAGCCATTTTACCTCCACACTCCAAAATATGAAACAAAAATGCATTCAATCCCAACTCCTTTCCCATCTTCACAATAGCAACCCCCTTTCCAACACTAAACATGTTTTTGACCCAGACTATTCTGTTCATTTTTACCAAAATCATAAACTCTAATAGAAACACTAGCAGCCTAGAATCTTCTTTCTTTTTAGACAAGTCAAAAATTATTTGGCACAGTTTCACAGCAATGTTTACTCCATAAATTATTCTTCTAAGGAACAAACTATAAAACAACTGTACAGACTCAGTGCTGGTTTTCCCTGCAAATTCCAAAACCTACTGGAATACAGCCATGGAAAAGAGTCTACAATGAAACAATGTTAGGGGCTGCTGTTGCTTTAATTCATGTGTACATGCAACAGGCTTTAGTCTATGCTGCTGCTACTAATAGACCAAGGCAAAGAAGGAGAAAAGATTTCACA
Source organism: Protopterus annectens (assembly GCF_019279795.1). Lineage (NCBI taxonomy): Eukaryota > Metazoa > Chordata > Ceratodontiformes > Protopteridae > Protopterus > Protopterus annectens. The sequence goes on from NC_056732.1 coordinate 744,292,068, forward strand.
CCCTGTTTAACTTATGATAACCTACATGATGTGGAAATTATAGAGCACTACAGGGTGGATAGAGACACACTACTGGAACTCTGCAACCTCTGTAGACCTCAACTCAGAGCCAGGGCAAACTAAGGGGAACCCATTTCAGTGGAGACAAAGGTATGGGTATCACTCAGACTGTTAGCTACAAGTACCTTTCAGATATCAACAGGGGACATACTGGGGGTGTCACAGACATTAGCATCTAGGATCCTTCATCAATTACTGAATGATATGTAACAAAATGCCAGTGACCACATATATTTTCCCCATTCTCCTGAGGATAGGGCCATAAATATGCAGGGGTTCTACTGTGTAGCACACTACCCTGAAGTACTGAGTGCCATAGACTGCAAACATATAGAAATTAAGGCACCGCCCTGGGAACAGTGATGGCTCTACATAAATAGAAAAGGTGTCATCTCTATTAACTGCCAAGTCATGTGCAATGCCAAGGGAACCATCTTGAACATGTGTGCTTGCAGCCCTGGCAGTTACAATGACTCCCATATCTGGCACACCTCCCAACTGTATCATATGTTTGCTAGAGGGGCTATCCCATGGTGTAATTTACTGGGGGATGCAGGTTATGCACTAGAATCTGGCTGATGACACCCATCAGAAATGCATACACACACACTGATTAATGCCATAATGAGGCACACTCTCAAGTCATAAATGTCACTAAGCATGTGTTTGGGCCGTGGTTCCCATGCCTAGATACATCTGGGGGAGCCCTGCAGTAAAATCCATGTACATGTACTGCAATAACCACACTACACTAAATCAGCCTGAAAAAAACAGCTTCAGCAGGATCAACAAGAGGAAGGAGCACACATCCCACCACCAGTGCCAAGGTCACCACAGCCGTACACAGAGGAGGAGTCAGTGGGGGAAACAGCAGCTGTTGTGGGTGTAGGCAGATGGAGGCATGCTCAATATGTCCTTGCACTTGCTAAGAGACAAGGAATAGCACACTCACTCACCACCTAAGGGCCTAAAACCTTCCTCATATGTACATGCATATAGTAACATCAAAGCCAGGCAACTTTCACAACCTTTACCCCACCCATGTATTGTCTGTGTACTGCTTGTATCAGACAGAGACAACCCTGAAATAAAACCATTGCAACTGCTGCATTTATAAGGTAAATATTGAACTTGGAGTGTATTGTGTAATAATATGAATGAGTGGCATGCCCTTGCATTTCATTAGTTGGTAATTTAAGCAAGTAAAAGGTGGGATATTTGTACAGAAATTACCTTAACATGTGACAGCAAAGACTTATTTGACTTATATATGTCCATTATTGAGAAGTAGGCCTCAGGCATCAAAAATTCACACAGTCATACCTCTCAAAAGTACTGATGGTCACTGCATGCCCTCAGTTTAGCACCATATACTTGTACTGGAAAATCATTAAAGAGAGAAGTTAGAAAGTAATGATACTCATTGTGGTTTCAAACTTCACAAGCCACACAAGATCATTCACAATAAAGTCAGGAAATGTTGATGCTATCAACTAACTTTCTAAGACTAATATAAGTCAAAGGTACAATTACCAGTTCAACATCATAAATACAGATATACTAAGCAATAAGTCAGCTATGCACCCTGAGCATCAGACACAAAACTTATGTATCCCTGAATCCAAAAGATACAAAACAGGGATATGGCACAGTTGTCATCACTTGCTGTGGGGGAGCAGGAAGCCTAGGCTGACACAAAAGGTCAGTGAGTGTATATGAGTAAGAAAGAGAAGCAGGCTGACATTTGGATAAACCAACAAATAGCCAGTGAGACAAAATGAGTTTTAGTCTTCATGGCTGAGCCATGTAACTGTTGTGTGTGTCTATAGGGGTCCTCCAGGTGAAATTGGTGTGTGAGTGTCTGAATGAAAACAGCCAAGCTCTGTTGTAGCTCTCCATCTTGGTATGTTGGACAGGTGTGAGCCATGCATGATAGAGGTGGCAGTTCTTCGTTGTGATCCCCAACCACAAAAACTAGCTCTGCCAGGAGTAGCACTGGCACTTTCACTCCCACAGTAAGATGCACTGCTTTTAACTGAATGTCACTGATGTCTTCTAGATGAGGTCCCTTTATGAGGATGCCCAGAACCACAAACTCATGGCCTGCCACATCTGGGTGTGGACAGCTAATCCCACTGAAGGAGCAGTTGAAGTACAGCCACTATGGGAGTGTGATCAGGCATGGCACATTGGCTAACAACAGATGATGTGGTTGAGCTATGCCCAAGAAGATGCCATTCCTCTCTTAGCAGATGTTCCATCACAGACACCGCTAATTCTGACAGCCCTCATTCTGAAGTGTCATTCATCCAATCCACTGAATTGGCAACATGATGGAGGCAGTCACACATATCAGCCTGTGCCACATCTACAGCCCTAAACATTTTTCTGTATCACCTTTGGGAACATGCCTGTGCCTCATCAATGCCCTAAACATACTTTGAGTGGCATGGGAAGAGACATCTGGATCAGGTGGAGGATGGAGACCAGGCTTCCTTGGACCACCCCTAACAACACTTCTAGGTCGCACCTTGCCCACACTTTGGCTATGGCCAGAGTCAACAGGCACTGAAGCCACAGTAACCACACTTCCCTGATCAAGTGCCTTGTTTCCACCTGTCCATTATCTGAGGGCTCACTGGAATGGGTAGGCACAGGCCTACTGGCTGTGTCCTATGGATTTGCAGGTGATGGCTGTATCTCAACCTCAGTGTCAGATTCAACCTTTACACCCCCATCTGTGGCTCTGTTTGGACACCATCATCATCAGAGTCTGCTGATACACTGACATCAGGTGGTACAAATCCCATACTTACGCTGTCAGGATTACCTGTGATAATAAGCAACAAACACCGAAACAATTAATACCTAAACTATTATACTCCAATATATGCTAAATGAACAACAGTGCTGCCACTATTAGACAGTACATCAATACACACAACAGTCCTGACACAACATCACACATTAAAATATTTCTTTAAATTGCTCATCAGTACTGACATAAAAATGTTTGGCTTACCATCTAAAGATGAGGGTATCCTCTGAAAGCCAGATGGTCCTGGAAGAAGTTACACAAAAGGTAAGGATAGCATCATTGCAATTAACAGTAACACAGGTGGTAATACTTTTTAAACCTTTATATGTCCATTAACTATACTTTCAACAAGAACTTGAATGACAACTCAAACCTAAGCTAATCAATCAAAATGTGTTGTAAACTGTAGCAATCTTCAATTCCCTTCAAAAAATAAATTCTTGTGAAAAAGAAGTAACATATTGATTTCAATTGTTTTACTATACAGCAATATTTAACAATTGGGATACCAAAGCCTACATGGAAGATCTTCTTGGGATATGCTTACTGTCCCTGAAACTGTCAGACTGATGTTGAGGACATGCTGTTCTGGACTTTCGTGGGAGCTGTCTGCATTCCAGACAGTGGACAGGAGCTCTTCATTTAGTGTTAGTGGTGGCTTTGTAACAAGCCCCCCCTGCTAACCATCTGATCATGGCCCGCTGCAGCTGTTCTCGACCGTGCAGATGGGATCATGTCAGTGGCATTATGGCACACCTGTTCATATGTCCTGTCATGGCCACCCACGGAATTAACATAATTGACAATCTGCCAAAAAATCTGCATTCTGCATGACATAGCTCTCCATCCCCTTTCAAACAGGAAGGCACCATGTTGCCTAAAGGCATCGAGGATAACTTGGTTTTCAGCAACTGTGAGGGGTGGTCTTTGAGAATTGAGATGCCTGGGTGGCAGAATCCTAGGTATCCTAAAAGACAACAGAAGGCTAGTATACATAATTATCAAATAACTAAAAAATAACTTTTCCCAGATAAAACAGAAAAGGTAGCACCTCAGTATTACCCATTAGAGAAATATAAAACAGTCTAGAGATTTGAAATATGAACAACAGGCTGGATGCGAAAAAGGAGAGTAACAATAGCAATATATCCTTGTTTGTGCCATAACACAAATGCAGCTTTACTTTGCCCCCCCCCAAAAAAAAAGAATCAACAGGCAAATGACACCATCTTTGAAAGGCTAAAAGTGATATCCAATTAACTGTCCCTGAAACATGTCTACATATTTATCACAGAACATTCAATTTTACCAGTGAAATGCCTTGACAAACATGCCCATAGCATCAGCACACTTCCAAATAATGTGTACAGGTAAAAGTGTAAAAGACTTTGCTTCAGATTCTTCTTAATTACATTCCAACATATGCAGTATGTAGCTGACAAAATGCAAGCATATCTTCTCAAGTTCAATAAACCTGTATGTAGATTTATGCCAAAGTAGCATCTACTCTGTGTTCTCCACATAAACAAGCCTCCTCACCTTCTGTTTTCCTAGCTACACAGCTGTCTTTTTATGTGGTGTAGAGCCAGGTCTGTTAGAATGGTGAAGATGCAAATGAGGTGTGAACTGATTAAAATTGTTGAATCCCAAATACTTGGCTCTATGTAGCATATGTCAACATAGTGCAGGCACTCCCTCCCTCAGTGGTTGTTTTTAATAGATTGGAATTGTGAATTACTGTGATTACTGGTTGGGAGAAGGAAACTGCAACAACACTGAGGCTGCCCTACATCCAGTGGGTGTGTCAGGTTAGACTTACAAAGTGTTAGATCTAAGGTTGGAAATGTAAGTAAGCAGAATACAATTCACAGATTCTGTTCATTAACATCCAACCTCCCCTTTATTTGTTGGCAACTGCATATGACATTATTTCCATTTAATATCCTCACACATTTTAAGACCAGTGATATAGAATGGTTTACAGACTGCATGTCTCAGATTACTGGTCAGATAACAGAAAAATTACCAACAAACACAGACAGTTAAGACAGAGACGTTTATTTCCAAGCAATAGTCTTAACTGGTTGTATGATCACTTAGTGCACTACATCCAAAAATACTAAATGTACAATAACCAGGCTGAATAAAGAGAAGGTCACGGTGAGCTGCCTGTCGGGTGCTAGGATCCGCCACATAACGCAAGCACTCAGGTCACACCAAAGCAAATACAAATATGACTCAGTCATTGTACATGCTGGTGTGAATGACCTGTGATGTACCTCCCTGGACTACATGAAAAGAGACATAGAGGAGCTCTCTGATCATGTAGCCCAGGCTGGTATGACCCTGACCTTGAGCAGCATCTTACCCTCACCTAGAATGATGCCACAGTAGAAAGACAAAATTATCAATTTTAACAATTGGCTAAAATTTTGGTGTCATTCAAAGGGGATCCAGTGTCTGTCAGCCTGGGATGACATGCTCGACAAGCCACGTTGCTTCTCTAGGGACGGCGTGCACCTGTCACCACTGGGCTTTTGGATATTGCCAAAGGCTCTTGCCACCCCCATAGTGCCTTTTTTAGGCAAGGCTCAAAAGTCAAACCCACCCCCATAGACAGCACAAGGAACAAGAAACTAAGGGTAATGCTGCTAAACGCCAGAGTTCTTAACCTCAAGATGCACGCACTTGAAGCTCTCCTCAGTATGGAGAACATCGATATCTGTGCAGTGACAGAAACCTGGTTCAAGGCTCCAGAGAGCACCCCAGCACTACCAGGCTATATCTCATATCATGCCTTTCGGCCCCAAAACCCGGACCGAACCACAAAAGGAGGGGGAGTTTCCATATTTATCAAGGATATCCACACCTCCAGGTTAGTGGCATTGCACGAAGTATCGGAGACCATCCATGTGCAACTAACAAAGGGCAAGACTGCTTTTCAGTTTATAGCATCCTACAGACCACCCTCTCAAAGTCAGGAATCCCACTCGGCTTTCCTGAAAACATTGGAGAACATGAAGATCGCTCCGAACACCATTATATTGGGTGACTTCAACTACCCAAACATTGACTGGAAGCACTACTCAAGCCCCAGCACCTTAGCCCAAAGGTTCCTGGAAATTATAAACTCAAATGCTATGGAACAACTAGTCACCACTCCCACAAGAGGGGACAACATACTAGACCTGATCATTACCAACATGGGGACTCTATGCTCCACACCAGAAGTATATCCCTCATTGGTAAGATCAGACCATAAATTAAGTTCACTGGATGTCCACATCCCGACCCCACCCCCAGCCCAGAAAACCACAGTGAAAACTTCTCAAAAGTGAACTTCTCACTTCTCAAAACCGAAGTGGAATCCTTCAAGGCCCCAGGGCCAGTGGAAACTATGGCCCAAACTGCAGAATCCTATATAAACGCATTCTACAGACATCTCTAGGAATGCATGGATCATGCTATCCCAAACAAAACCAAGACCCAATCATCCAAAGGCAGGCATCCAGTCTGGTGGACCCCTGCCATAAATAAACTGTACAACAGAAGGAGGAAGCTACTACATGATAGAGCAAAATCCCTAATAGGGAAGGCATCTCTGATCAGTACTAGCAAAAAATTATGATCCCTCATAAAATCCTCCAAGGCCAGCTTCGAGAGAAAAATTGCACAGGACACCAAAGACAATCATAAGGCTTTTTTCAGTTATGTTAGAAACCTGGGATGCAACTCCCAGACTTGTTCTGAGTTGATTCTAAATGACAAAAAATACCCTGAACCCACAGACATCGCCAATATCCTGGCAGACAGGTTCAGTGCAAACTTCTCCACACCCTCCCCCCCAAAAGAGCAAGTATCTATCCCGGCAGAGGGCTGCCTCCCAAACATCTCTGATGCTCAGGTGAAGGCTGCCTTCTCCAAAGCAAAAAACACTGCTTCCATGGGACCAGATGGTGTCCCAGGTTGCGTCCTACATGAACTCCAAGAGGAACTAATCCCTCAAATAAAACAGCTATACAATCTCAGCCTCACTATAGGATATGTGCCCACAGAATGGCGTACAGCAACAGTGGTCCCACTCCACAAAGGTGGAGCCTCTACGGACCCTGGAAACTATCGTCCCATAAGCCTGACTAGCTTAGTCTGCAAGGCTATGGAGAGGATCATCATGGAGCACATAAACAAAGACATTGGGGACCTACAGACACTAGATCCTACCCAGTTTGTCTTTGTCAAGGGCAGATCCTTGACTTCTTCGAAACAGTCACCAAAGCCATAGATGAAGAGAAGGTAGTCCACACAGCCTATCTGGACCTTGCAAAGGCATTTGATACAATACCCCACTCAGGCATCATAGATAAGCTATCCAGCTTAAATATAAACCCCTATGTTACAAGATGGGTCGCAAACTGGCTCAAAGACAGAACCCACAGAGTGAGAGTTGCTGGAGCCATGTCAGATTCGAATCCGGTCACAAGTGGCGTCCCACAGGGTTCTGTCCTGGGACCACTCTTGTTCGGTATATACTTTTCTAAGGTACAGGCAAACGTGGGAGGACTATGGCTCACCAAGTTCGCAGACGACTGCAAACTGGGCGCCATAATCAACTTTCCAGCTGACACAAACATCCTTCAAAAGGTCTCACAGAGAAAGATAACTGGTGCCAGTGCCATGGTTTAAAGCTAAATGCCAAAAAATGTAGTCATACCCTTTGGCAAAAACAATGTGCCCACAAATTACCACATAGTCGGAAACCCATTAAGTACAGAGAAAGTTATTAGGGACCTGGGGACCCAATTTGATAGCAATCTCTCCTTTGAAAACCACATTGCCAAAGTGGTTAGAAAGACCTACATAGCCCACCTCATCACGAAGGGTTTCACATCTAGATCAAGAGAGGTAATCGTGCTCCTTTATTCATCCCTCATCAGGCCCATCATAGAATACAATGCCCCTTTTGGGATGTACCTTACCCGACACCTGCAGCAATTAGAAAGACCCCAAAAGTATCTCACCAAGAGGATCAAGGGTCTCAAACAGATGCCATATGCTGCTCGGTTAAAAAAACTCCAGCTCTACTCAGTTGCATACCGCCTACTTCGAGGCGATCTATGCCTGACATACAAAGCTATGTCAAATCCAGAATTAATGGACATGCTCCACCTCAGTAAATCTAAATCCCTTAGAGCCACACGCTCGAGGGACTTGAACCTCAGCACAGAAATAAATAGAACTTGCTGGAGGGACTGGTTCATAACCCAGAGGCTCCCTTCGCTCTGGAATAGAATTCTAGTTCATGTGAGACAGAGCACCTCACTGAATCTCTTCAAGAAGAATCTCGATAGGTGGATGGGAGATCGTAGGTTTGTCCCAGGGATTACTCCCGTGTCACTATTAGACAGAGGCACAGTAAACTAAACCTTAAAAAGGGCACAGTATACTCAAATCAAGGGGTGGCGTAAGCCATACAGAATCGGGCTAGGCTTATAATTGCCCCAGGGCAGATAGCCTAGTATGAACCTATGAACCTATGAACCTATATTACTGTAGATGATGTTGCAGTTGGTTGTATGCAGAATGATTTCAGTTCCTTGCTGTAAGCATTTTCATAGCAAACAGGGATAAGGCATGCTTCTTGTATTCTGAAGGTTCATTGGAGTTCAAGTCCAGGTCTATGTGGAAATATCTCATGTGAACCAACATTTTCTAGTGTGTATGTCATAGATTGATTTTCCTCATTTCGACTACTTGTCCCCTTTTTTAAATATTTTGGGGAGGAGCAGTTTTTGCATGATGTGCCACTTAGTGCAATGATGGGAAACAGAGGAAATGAATGTCAGTTTTGGCTGTGCATATCTCATTTGCACCAAATGTGGCAGTGCACAAACTGGACAACTGGACTACCCAGGAAACAGACAGAACATCTGTAGACAAGACCCAGATAGACAGAAATAGAAACTGGATTAATTCAATTAATTCTGTTGGGCACTGTGCAAACCCACTAAGCTGTGTTGCATGGCAGTTAACATACAGACCTTAAGAATGGTTGGTAAATTAGGGAATGTCTTGTAAATAGTTCTGTGGCAGCAGTTGTAAGTGTAGTACTGGAGTACAGATGGTCCTGGGTTCTAGTACAGGGTGTACAACTTTTTTTTCTTACTGTTGTGACACTGCAGTTTATAGCAATCAAATTAAAATAGACAAGACTTATTTCATCATTCTTGTGGCAATAGATGTAAGTGTAGGACTGCCATACACATGGCCCTGGAGTCTAATGCAAGATATTTCATACATTCTTACTCTTATTCCACTTTCCATTATATTCACTCTCATTTATAACACGTTAGATAGTGGATCTGATATTAATTATATGTATGAGGGATGAAACACCATTATTGTGCTTTCAGATGTATGCCTGAGAACATACTGTGTACTATAATTTTGTAAGTATAATTCTGCTATCTGAACTTGCTTGAGCTTCAAATTTGCCTAAGATGCATACACAACTGGATCCATATCCAATAATGTTGACAGGTCACACACATACATGTGTAACAGCTCATACTGTCATCTGTATTTATGTATGATTCTTGACTATGTGCAGCACTTCTTCTGTGACAAGGATGGAAAATCAGTACCGGGGAAGAAAATGTTTGAACCCCTTATGTCTAGGTTTGAATCCCACAATGTATAAAGGTAAAAACAAATTTGTCAGGTCATTACATTTATGCCCCAGTGCATGTCTGCAAATCTAACTCACCTAACAGTTACATTACAATTTCTAATATATATTTCCAGGCTACATTGGTAGATACCCTTCAAACTAAGGCCAAGTATCAGATCAACCTTCCAATTGCAATTATTTAATTCTTTACTACTTGTCACTGCTGCTCTCCATTTAACATCATGCAAATGCTTTGCTCGGTTTTGCACACTACCAGTAAACATGATAACTGGAATTTGCAGGAAAGCATCAGTCTGCCTTTCTCTAGTTCTGCTGGTGGTCATGGCTGGTATTAGTGGGGAAGGTGCCAAGTTTAGGGCACAGAGTTGGGTTGTCCAGGAGTCAAGGATATTTATTAGACTCCTGGCAAAGCACCACAGCTAAAAGCTTCCACAGGTGGAATATTCTGCCTCCCAGTACAAGTCTGAGGCATGGAATAGTTTGGCCCAGGCTGTATCCAGTACCACTGGTATCCAGCACACTGGAGAGCAATGGATACATCATTTTAGTCACCTACAAAAGAGGAAAACTGATACTGTCTGTGATGTGAGGAAAAGGGATATTGTCTGTGATGTCACCACTCTGGGCCAGAGGAAAAGGGATATTGTCTGTGATGTCACCACTCTGGGCCAGTAATCAAGGAGCCTGAATCCTCACCACTGACACTATAGAGGGGCATTTACTTGGAATACAAATGGATACACTCAGTATTTTCCTATGCAGACCTCTCTGCATCAAGCAAAACGTCTGTTAAGAGCACACAGGGAACACACTCAGACCGGGGTCTGGGTTTCTCTCTCTGTCTCTCCCCAGGACCCCAGTAAGGCTCCCCACTGGCACAGCCTCATTGTTAAGTCCTCAGCTGAGTGCCCAAGCCAAGTCCTCCACCACTCTCTCTCTCTGTGAAACTAGTGCCTCATGTCCCTGCCCAAGTAGCTGGCACACACACTCTTTGAAATTTAATTTTCACACACAGACACACACCTGGGAAAGGTGACACAGATTACCTGCTCTACCAACTTTACCCAGACTATAGGGTAAATTTACTGCCACCAGTCAGTTACTATAAGGCTTTAAAGGGGTATCCAATTATACTGAGTTCAATTAATAATAATACAAATAGCAATACTGACCAAACAGCCAGGCTTTCAGGAGTGGCCAGAGTTATCATCAAATAAATAAGTGCAAATACTCTCAAAACTTAAATATTTTTTTTCTAAAAGGGCCAGCCACAATGAGAAGTTTAAATATTTATTTTATTTATTTGCCATTTGTTTACCAGGAAAGTCCATTGGGAGAAAAATTAGCCCATTTTCAATGGAGGCCCGGTGAGAAAAGCTCCTAATACAGTTTTACAATACAAATCACAGTTTTACAGTAGAAGTCATCAGTTTATAATTTATACATAGTTCATTACTAAAAATCAAAAACAGTTTGTAACTTATATACATATTTAACAGGGAAGTCAAAGCAGTTTGTTACTTATACCTAGTTTAAATTATGAAAGCAACTAGTACATAGTATACTAAGGACATAAAAAAATGACAGGACATGAAATAGTAAAAGTATATAGGAGTGTGCATTAATGGAGCATAATTACATAAGAATTGAGAGCAGGTGTTGAGGAGGAATGGACCTTACAATTCCAGTTATTTGTGGTGAGTAAAAGGCAACAGAGGAAGAAGTGGATACATATAAAGTGGAGATGAGAATTAAGATGAAGTAGGGTGATGTAGAGTAGGAATGTAGTGGATGAATTCAGTTGGGATGAGAACAGGAGCATTCCCAGTGAGAAGAAAGGTAAGAGTGGAGCAGATTTTTAAAGGAGAAATGGTTGTTAATGGTTCTAATTTGAGGGGGATGGGAATTCCATAGTCATGCTAGAGAGAAAGATAATAGAAGTGTGCCTGGGGTCCGTATAGGCTTAAACACTTCTAGAAGATTTTGGTTGATGGACCTAAGATGTCTGTTGGGCTGATGCATTTTGAGGGTGGAGGAAAGTGTGGGACAATTTAAAGGTTTGAAGATGAGCTTATTGGCAACAGAGAGCTGAATGTAGGAGAGATAGTTAGGGAGTTCCAACCAATTCAAGGAGTGGAGAGCCTTGCAGTGGTGGGAGGAGGATTTGGATCCAGTAGCAAACTTAAAGATCTTATTATAGCAGGAAGCAAGCTTAGACTTTAGAGATTATTGAAGATTGGTAAGAAGAGGGGCCCCATACATAGGAGAGGGAATAAGATAAGTGGTAGAGAGGGTTTGCTTGGTTGAGGGAGTGAGATAACAACTATGGTGATATAACATGACCAGTTTTTGATGTGTTTTCTTAATATTAGTTTGTAGGTGGACATCGAACTTTAGTTGATCATCAATAATGACTCCTAGAAACTTTGAATGGGGAACTATATATTTAATAATATTTAATAATAAATAATAAAAGAACATGAATACACTAAATATCTGTTTACAGTAAACAGCAGAGTTTCAGTCACAGGAAATATTGAAAATAACACAGCTGGAAAGAGTCACACAGTTAAAAAAAAACAAACAAACAAAAAAAAAAAACAATGCACAACTATTCTCACTATATTTTCCTGACTAATCTAAAGAATTACTTTTCCTACTTTCTAAATACAGCAAGGAAGGATAATGTAGGTGAATGGTCCTTGTTGTCAGATCCAGGACAGAATACAAAATGCTGAGAGCAATCTCCTACTAATATCTAAATATTATTTCTGGCTTACAGAATGGCATAACACCTATCTGGTCATCTGAGTCTGTCTCCTGCACTATCACCCATCACTAGAAGCTGTCAGGGTATAGCACCTATGTGCTACATTACACACTATACATTTAGCTATGTTTTATTAAGGCATCTGGAACCCATAAAACAATAAAACCATTCCACTTTTCCTACAGGAACTAAAACCTATTCCCTAGCACAGCCATTGCACCTCTGGCTCCATTCAAAACTGTGGGATAATATCTTTATGGCTTAACTGATAAATTAATTTAATTTCAGATATGTTTTGAAGTTTGAGATTAACCTCTTCTTTTCCAGTCCTCATAACATATACATTTAATTCAGTTTCAATAAATAATACATGTGCATTTATTTTCCTTCCAGCAGGGTGCACTGTTAATAATTTTAACACAAGCAAACCTCACAAGTAAATTTTCAGCACATGCATCTGTACAAATCAGTTTGATATACAATTGTCACATAATTATTTACAAAATTCCAGCTAATACTGGCATATGTTGCACATCCAGTGCCCCACTTATCCTGGAATGGCTGGCGGGAGAAGTGATAGTCCCACCACTGCCAAGAAATATGTGATGAGTAATGGTCCCACCACTGCCAGCCAATATGCGACTTCCCCACACAATGCCAGTAATCAGGAAGTTTGAAGCCTCACTACTGACACTGGAAATGAACGTGCACTAAGAATAGAAATGGATACACTCAGTGTTTAAAGATGCAGACCTCTCCACATCAAGCAAAATTTCTCTTAAGAGCACACAGAGAACAAACTCAGCCCTGGGTTGGGATTTCTCTATCTGTCTCCCCCCAGGTCCCCAGTAAGGCTCCTCACTGGTACTGCAGCAGGGCTAGGTCCTCAGCTGAGTATCCAAGTCAAGTCCTCCACCACCCTCTATGTAAATCTGGTGCTTTGTGTCCCTGCCCCAAGTAGCTGATGCACACACTGAGAGATTTCATTACACACACACACACACACACACACACACACACACACACACACACACACACACACACACACACACACACACACACACGCACACACACACCTGGCAAAGGTTAACCCAGATTTACCTGCTGTGCTCCCATCTGCCTAGAGTATAAGGTAGTTATCACTGCCACTAGACACTCTACAACCAACTTTTCTAATGCCCTTAATAAAGAGTGTTAAATTATACTGTGTAATATTAATACTAATACAAATGGTAGTAGTTGACCAAGACAGCTAGACCCTCTGGAGTGGCTCACACAGTGTCATCACCAAATAAATATAAGTACTCTCAAAGGTTAAATACTTTCTACAGTGACAAACCACAATAAAAGTTTTAAATATATTTAATAATAAATAATACAAGAGCATGAAAATACTGTATATATATTTAACAGTAAACCACAGAGTTCAAATCACAGGAAATATTGAAAACAACATTGATGGACAGACTCAAACACATAAAGTAAAACACTATCTAAACTAAGCTTCACTATATTTCTGACTGAATCTAGGAGAATTACTCTTTCTTTGTCTCCAGACAACCTACCACTGGCATTCTGATATCCCCATTTGCTGGTTCCCCCACCTTGTGTTCCTCATCTTGCCTCCATGGACATCTATATGCTACATGGCCCCACTGGTTACATTTAAAACATTCAACCCTTGATCCTGGCCAGGTACCTCAACTAGTGGCTTTCCCTGTTACTGGCAGACTCTGCTGGGGCAGTTTTGGTTGCCCACCATAGGATCCCTTATATCCATGTGCAGCACTTTGTATCACTTTCCTGTGCAGTGATGCCCTGCTTGCTAAGTAGAGATCCTCTTTTTCCCCAATTCATCTGCAGAGTTGCACTCCCTGTCTGCCACTAGCTTCTCATGTCCTCAAAGTGCTAAGGGTTTGTTTCTTCAGCAAAAGGTCTGCCAGCACTTGGAAAGTGGTGACCTGACACCCACTCACTCAATTATGAAAATAAGTGCTTAGTTCAGCAATATAATCGCATACACTTTCATCTGCTTTATGTCTATGCTCACAAAACTTTTTTTCTGCAAACTTCAGGTGTTGACTTAAAATATTACAATAATGATTTTTAACAGTATCATAGTTTAAGCAATCAGTATCAGGCAATTTAGAAACAGCAGTTAAAGCTTTACAATGGAGTAAGGGGGCCAGGAACAATAACCAGCGCCCTTGGTCAGCATTATACTGTTTACCTACCCTTTCAAATATACAATTAAAACTATCAAACTTATCACACTCTGTAAATTGTGGCAGAAATTTACTGACCTTTATTGCTTCTGAGGTTCAGTTATTCACTTCTCCATTACCTCCATGACTGTGGCAAAGAATCAGCATTTCTGACTCATGTTGATGCTGCTTCTCCTTTTCTTCAGTCTCCAAATGCCTTTGTGTCTCTGGTGATTCTAGATCCAAATGTTTGGCCTCCAGTTCAAGTCTCTTTAACTACAGATGGATTTGTAAGATCTCTGAGGAAAAGTTGAACTGTCCTGTTTCTCAGAGCTGTACCTCCCTATTGCCAGACTGGTTGCCTTCCTGGTTGCTGGTCTGTACTGCAGCTGTGTATAAGCTGAAATCATTTCCCCTTTAGTAAGGTTGGCATGCACCAGTCCTTTAGCTTGGTACATCTCAGCCAGCTGGTTCCTTGCCAGCTTGGCATAATTGTGTGCTGACATCTTTGCGTACTCTCTCTGAATAACTAAGCTAACAAAAAGTAAATAAATAAAACTATTGTGATAGGAAACTCTGAAACAGAACAAAATAATGATCATGCTTTTAAATGCTAGGAGCTTAAACCAAAAACTGCACTCCCTGGAATCACTAGGAGATGTGGATGTCTGTACAGTCACAGAAATCTGGTTTAAGGCTTCAGACAGTACCACAGCCTGCAAGGCTACAATGCCTTTTTTCACACTTTTGGACTGCAAAATGAAAGTGTGAAAACCAAAGGAGGTGGTGTTTCAATCTATATTAGAGATACATTCATCTCACATCTAGTTAGACTGGACAACTCAATGGAGTTACTTCAGATCCAGATTATGGTGGGTAAGACCCCCGTTCAAGTCCTAGCCAGTTATAGATCCCCATCCATGTGTCACAACACCCATGAAGCCTAATTATCCAAACTGAAGACAATCCAAATTTTACTGAACACACTGGTTATGGGGGATTTCAATTATCCCACCATGAACTGGGAAACCTACTCTAGCCCAAACTCACTAGCACAAACGTTCCTTGACTTTGTGAATTCAAATGCCCTGGAGCAAATTTTCCATACCTGAAAAGATGAACAAACATTCCAGAGCTGGTCCTCACCAACACGTCAAATAGGTGCACTGCTTCAACTGTTGGACCCTCATTAGTTAAAACTGACCACAAATCAGTCACCTTCAAAATGACACTAACACCAGAACTCGCAAAGGGTTAAATCAGACTAAAAAACTTCACCAAGGCAAACTATACCCTCCTAGGTGAAGGTATAAATGCATTCCAAGCCCAACACCAAACTGAAAGTGGTAACTATGCAGAAGCTTACACTAAAGCCCTGTACAATCACTTGCATAAATGTATTAATTTGGCTGTACCAAATAGAATCAAAGCCAGAGCCCCAAGTAAAATCAAGCTGCCATGGTGGACTTACAGCACCAACAAACTCTAAAATAAATGCAAAAAGTTGCTGTCCATGAAAAGAAAGACAAGGACCCAACAATGGAAACGTACCTTCCTCAGCCTTAACAGGCAAAAGAGACAACTTGTCAAATCCTCCAAGAGCTCCTTTGAGAGAAACCTAGCTAGTACTGCCAAGGATAACCATAAAGCCTTTTACAGCTATGTACGTAACCTTAAGGGTAGGACCTAAACATGTGCAGAACTGATGGCCAACAGTATCATTCACCCTTACCCCCACAGAGATAGCAAACCTGCTATCCTAACAGATAGGTTTGGCAAAAATTTCACTCCCTTATCCTCTTCTAACTTACAAGAAACCTTCCACCAAACTTCCCGCCACCTTACATATCTAAAAAGTAGTTCCTCAAAACCCTTTCCAAGGTTAAGGACACAGCCTCTATGGGACCAGCTGACATCCCAGACTGTCTAATAAACAAATTAAAACATGTATTATTTATTTATTTATTTATTTTATATTTGTCAACCGGGATAGTCCGACTGGACACAGGTCCATTTTCAGTGGAGGCCTGGGGAGAAAAGCTTCACATGTAGATAGATACAGAAGAGTTACCAGTAACAGTTTTATACAGTTACATATAGATACCAGTTACAGAATTATAGGAATATATACATACATACTTAAAAACTTGGAATAAATACATACTTAAAAACTTTACAATATTAATTTTCTTGTTAGAACATAAACATTTTTAGTGATACAAGGCTGAGTAAGGTAGCACATCATTCAGTAGTACAAAACATTTGAAAGTGATAGTCAGTGTTTCAGACTTTTTAAGACTTTTCTACAGATAGCCAGATAGGAAAGAGAATGGTGAGCTGGTTAGTCAGGGTTGATACAGGGGCACAGCCAGTGACTTTTTAGGTATATTTTGAGAGATGTTTTAAATTGGTTTATAGAATGAATTGCTGTAAGTACAGCAGGGAGCTGGTTCCAGATTTTACCAACAGTGTTTCAAAATAATGACTCACCTTCTAAGTTTTCAGATTTAACAGTTTGTACCAGCATTTTGTCAGAAGAGCGGTGTGTTTTTAGGTTACTGTTTGGGGTAATTATATTTTTGCATATGGATGTGCTTTTGGGCTGATAGAGGACTTTGTGGGCTATTATTAATTGGTTATACTGGATTTGAAAGGGAAACTCTAGCCAGCCTAGGGATCGTAGGTTAAGACAGTGGTGGGTTCTATATGCCGAACCTTTGGCAAATCTGGCTATGTTATTATAGCAGCTATTGAGTTTATTGAGGTCCGATTTACTCAGATTTGTATAGATTGGGGAGGCATAAAGAAGGGTTGAAAGTAAATGTGTTCAGGCAATCACTGTCCTAGCAGTTGGGGTTAGAAATGCCTTAATCCTATATAGAGATCCTTGCTTCTTGTTGACTGTTTTAATGGTTTTGTCAATGTGAGCGTCAGACTTAAGGTTATTGTCAACAATTACACCTAATCGTTTTGTATTACTTTCTGGGGAAATTATTGTGCCATTGTTAGATGTTATGGTAAATTATGGGAATGTAACTTTCCGGGTGGGGGTGAAAAGTAGCAGTTTTGTTTTATTTGGATTCAATAGAAGACACCTGCCAGTGAGCCAGTTTTATACTACGTTGAAAGTATTTTGGGATAAGGTCTGCAAGTCTAATGTGACAGTGGCGGAACAGATTAGGGTAGAGTAATCTGCATATTGAATGCAGGTTGCTTTGGGGATGACTGTATGAAGATCATTAATGAAGATGGAAAATAGGAGCAGTCCTAATATAGACCCTTGAGGAACTCCAAGGATAACTGGCAGTAGGGAGGAAAGGCTGTCCTTCCATAGCACAGCTTGTTGTCTGCCAGTTAGATAGGACTGAAACCAGTGTATTACCAGGCTGTCTATGGCAAGAGTTTTTAGTGTGCCAAGGAGTAGTTGGTGATTTACCATATCAAATGCCTTGGATAGGTCAAGAAAGATGGCAGAGGATAGCATATTATTATTTTGCATTTGATTTATTGTCTAAGAGAATGATAAAAGGGCTGAGGTGGTACTATGGTGGGGTCTAGATCCATGCTGGGAGGGAGCTAGGAGATTGTGCAGATTGAGGTCATGCAGGAGTTGCTTATGGATACAATTTCCCATAATTTAATGTAGTGTATACGAGCTAGCAAGTTAGGCTGGTGCACGGCAAGAGCACTTGTTAGACCCAAAATCAGAAAAAAGGCCAGCACCAAGGAAGGTTCAAAAGTAGTTTAATAAAACTGAAACTAGACCGGTTTCAGCAGCAAGGCTTTCATCAGTAGTATAGTCAGCAAAAAGCACTTAGTCATCATCTTATATAATGTTCTTTAAGGCATCTATATGACATCACTTCCTGATAAGTCAAAAATGCTAACAAGGCAAAAGTAATTGAAAAATACAATCAAGGCAAAAGTAATTGAAAAATACATATTTCAGTAAACAAAAAAGTTTGCCTGAGTTGCATACATATCTCCAGATTATAATGAAAAAGTCCAAAGAGACACAGTATACTGGTATATCAATGATAATAAACAAACTTAATAAAAAACATACAATAAAGGGTAAATGCCCAAAAATAAACCCGAAACAAAAGTCAGGTTATAAGAATTCTGGTGTTGAATACCAGCCACAGTATCCTAAAATGAGCTGAAATGCAAAAACCTAAGCAATGCAACCTGATAAGAAATAAGTACATATACGTAATGTAAGTGATGGTTAATTACAAATTATAATTTATCATTTAATCCAGGAGGAAAAGCCCCCAAGTTTAATGATCCACCTTTTTCTTTGGTATTTAGGATATCATGCCAACCTGTTTTAAAGATCGATTCCCTATGATATGATCAATGATGGTGAATGTAAATTTGGCAGTGGGATGTTTGATAACATGTCTATATAGTGCATTAGTTAATCTTCTGTTTCTAATGTCACCAAGGTGTTCAGAGATCCTGACACGAAACTGTCTAGACGTTTGGCCAATATAAAATGCATGACATGTACATGTGGCAAGATAAATAATCCAGTCTGAACTGCAGTTACCAAAAAACTGTATGTCGTATATTTGTCCAGTGTTCCTACTAGTGAAAGAAGTAGTTTTGAAAATATAGTTACAAAAACTGCAATGTCCACATGGATAAATGCCTGAAAGTTTATCTCCAGTAAGTGTTCTTTGAGTTGGAGTGTGATCCATGACCCTGTTTTTTTTATAGTGTGAAAATAAATTCCCTAAAGTTTTGCCTTTCCTATAGGAAAAATAACATCGTTCTCTGAGATGATCTTCCAACAATGGATGAGAATTCAATATATTCCAATGAGTATTAATAATATTTACTAAATTGGCACTATTCCTGCCATAAGTGGTGACAAATCTACATACATCTGATTCCTCATTATGAGTTTTAGTATTGTATTGGAGAAGAGAATCCCTGGATTTAGCATTACTAAATTGGACTGCTGACTCAATAGTACGAGTGGAATAACCTCTGGACAAAAATCTCTTGGTTAGATCCATTTGATGACTCTGAAGATCATCCACTGAGGAACAAATCCTTTTCATCCGCACAAACTGTGATTTCGGTATGTTCCGAATAATATGTTTCGGATGAAAACTATCAGCATGTAGAAGGGTATTATATTGTGAGAATTTTCTGTGTACGGACGTTCTAAGAGTGTTATCCTCCTGTCGAATTAAATTGACATCCAAATAACTGATTGCACTCCTATTATATTCCACAGTGAATTGATACCCCAGATGTTCCCATTCAAATGTTGAATAAATTCCTGGAGGTATTCCTCACCTCCTTTCCATATAAGCCAACAGTCGTCCAGGTATCTTCTCCATATATCAATCTCAGGTAGATATATGTTGTGCAAAGGGTCATATAGAATCATATCTTCCATGTAGCCCATAAAAAGATCAGCATAAATGGGTGGAAAGGATGCACCCATAGCCATTACCCTGTAGTTGCCAATAGCAGTTTTGTTGGAAATAAAAACATTTTTAGTTAGAATGTGTTCAGCCATACACAACAATAAGGTGTTCATCCCTGGGGGTATAAATTGGTTTTATTTAGCCAGTATTCCAAGGCATTAATACCGCCCAATGAGGGATGCTGGTATAAAGCGAGGATACATCAAGGGTACACATAAGCCATTCAGGGTCCAATTGAGACTCGGAGACTATCTGCAAAAATTCAGTCGTGTCCTTGATTCTTGCTCTAACACATGTTAACAGTGGTTTCAATTTTTCAGTTAGAAAAACAGACAAGGGTTCAGTGAGTGACCCAATGCCAGATACAATCGGTCTGCCTGGTGGCTGATCAATGGACTTATGAATCTTAGGAAGTAGATAAAGTTGTTGTTTCGTAGGATCCTTAACCGTCAAATGAGTTTTGGTTTTATCAGAGATAATTCCAGATTCTACAGCCTTTTCCAAAAATTCATTAATTTCCAAGGCAAAACCTGGAGTAGGATCAATCTCCATCTTCATGTAATGATGATGGTTGGAAAGTTGTCTAAGACCTTCATTCACATAGTACTCAGTATCCATCACCACCACTGCGCGGGCTTTGTCGGCAGAAATAATAACAATATCCGTATTATTTCTGAGTTGTGTGAGTGCTATTTGTTCCTTCCTAGACATGTTATGCTTTATAGTGTCAACAGAACCCAAATTGAAGTGTATATCTTTTATAACCGCCTGCTGGAAAACAGCAACATGTTTATCCATGGGAGGGTTAAATGTAGATTTGTGAAATCTAAAATCAGATGATCTTTGAGCATTGTCAGTATGATCTTGTTGTTGAAAAAATAATTTCAAGTTAATTTTCCTACAAAAATCCATTGTATCAGAAACCAAAATACTTTCATCAGTGAAAAAAACAGGTATGAAACCAAGGCCTTTATTAAGAAGGGAATATTGATCATCAGTCAAAATATGACTTGAAATATTTAAAACATTAGTACATGAATGATTTACTTCACTATCGACATGAAGAGCCATGTTTAAGCCAGAGGGGATAGAATGGCAATCGGCCAGTGATTTGACAGATCAGTGGAGTTACCCCCTTTATGGAAAGGAATTACATGTGAAATTTTCCAGATGGAGGGGATATATGCTTCAGAGATGGTTCTGTTAATTAATATTGAGATTGGATATGCTATTGCATCTACAGTTTTTTGAAGATATTCAGCTGGGAGTAGGTCTGTTGATAGGATGGTGGGTTTCAGTTTCTTGACTAAGGATCGGATAAGGGATGTTGGTACAGGTTGAAAGTTAAAGGAGGGGTGGGTATTGGATATGGGGTTAACTGGGTATAGGTTATTGGGGCCTAGTTGGATGGCAAGGAGTTGTATAGTTTCCGTAAAGAATGTGTTGAATGTGTTGGCAATATTTTCAGGAGGTTTTTGGAGGATAGACGCAGGGGTAGGAGTAGTAGTATTTCCTGGATGGTGAAGATTGTTTAACCTGGACCAAAATTTTTGTGGTCAATTTTGATGTTTATGTTGCTGTTTACAGTAATAGTCTTTTTTTGTCTAATATTATAGACTTCTTAGCATCATTCCTTAGCTGTTTATATATAAGTTGATTCTTAAGGGTTTTATCACCCTTTTCAATCATAGCCTAACCACAAGCTTTGTTCCTGTGGAATGGAGAACAGCTACAGTTATTCCTCTCCACAAAAGTGGCCCAGCAACAGACTCATAAATCTGACCAGCCTCATCTGTAAGATCATGGAACATATCATTATGGACCACATGAATAAAGACATAGGTGACCTCCAAACCCTGGATCCTACCCAATTCAGCTAATCAAGGGCAGATCTTGCTTGATAAAACTGATGGATTTCTTTAAAACTGTGATCAAGGCCACTGATGAGGGCAAATTTGTGCACACAGCATACCTTGACTTGGCAAAGGCTTTTGACACAATCCCACATTCAGGCATTAAAAATAAACTTAGCAAACCTTTTGTTGTAAGACGGGTTGCCAACTGGCTTAAAACCGAACATACACTATTAAAGTGGATGACTCCACATTGACCAGCAGACCTGTTACCAGCAGGGTGCCACAGGGCTCAGTGCTGGGCTCCCTACTGTTTGGTATATACTTCCCAGAAGATCAGGTCAAAAGTAAAAGGTTGTGGCTGATAAATATTGCAGACGACTGCAAACTAGGTGCACTCATTGAATCCCCATATGATGTCAGTATACTCCAGGATGGTCTCACACAGACAAGTGACTGGTGTACTAGTCATGGTCTCAAACCGAATGCATCATCATTCCCTTCGACACAATGTCCCTTCACACTATCAAATCAATAACAATACCCTAAGTACTCATGAAATAGTAAGGGTCTTGGGATCACAGGTTGACTGGGACCTTAACTGTGACCACGCATGAAGTCTGAAACTCAAATGTCTGTCATTATTTTCTAACTTCAGTCTTTAATGATTTGCTACTAATTTGCAAGAAAACCACAATTTTATGAAAAACAGACCAAATATATGAGGAAAAAATCTGGACATTCTGTGAAAATCTGTACAGTTGAGAGGTATGATATGGACTGATTATATGAACCCTTTTAGCCACAACCTGGGTCCACTGGGCAGAATACAGATTATTATGTTATAGAAATAAAACAATAGAATGACATGATATAATAAATAATAACAAGAACATTTTTTGAAACACCATAGAATATGAATGCAAACATTTTAACACACATATAAAATCATCATGCTTTGGGAGCAGACTCACCCTGAGCTCCTTTCTGGCTGTGCAAATGAGCGTGTAAGTAATGTGATTAACCATGACCTTGAAAACTTGTAGAAGCAGCTTCTTTGATTAACTGCTCTTTTTTTCAATCTTAAAAGAAAGGAAAGTCTGTTATTTCCTTACTTCTGATGGAAGATGACTCCATGTGTTTGAATCCAATATTGTTAGCATTATTTGCCCTGTGGCTGTTTTAAAACATGGTAAGTTCAGAGTAATTGTGTCATGCTGAATGCTGCTAAGGAAATAATTCTGGTTCCTACTGAGGGCGTTGTATCTCAAGGGAGACCAGTAGCCTTGATTTATAATTTTGAAAAGTGAATTACTAAAAGTGAAGTAGAAAGCAATAGTGTTGCCCTATTATGCACTGATAACCAAGTGAAGTGTTTGAGAAGGTCACAGTGGTAGGTCTGACATCAGTAAGAAGGAGGGATCTACATATTTTATTTTTATCCAATTGAATTTTGTGGGTGGTGAAGGAGGAACACAGTATTAAATAAAGACACTCCACATTCATTTTGGGGATCAGGACATGTCTTGCTAACACTTGTCATGCATGAGGAGAGAGAAAACACAAGATTTGAGGGAGTCATTAGAGTTGCCCTGTTTGGTATCCAATGTACATGTTGGGTTAAACATAGGAAGGGTATAAGACAATCTAAAATGTTGGGAATAGGGCTACCCATATAATCTCTTAAGAAAGAGGAGGGAGAGGTTACTGCTTTTGTATTTGGAAGAATAAAGTCATTAGATTTGCTTAAGTTAACAAGAAGCTTATTGTGAAGACAGCTATGGAATTTGGAGAAGGAAGCCTATAGTTTTTGTCTGATGTCAATAGCTGAAGTACTAGGTTAGAGGGAAGAACTGCATACATAATAAAACTGAAATCTGACAGGTCAAGAGTTAGATCATTGATGAAAGGGAAATGTGCTGGGTGGGTAAAGACTAATCCTTGGGTGGACACCAATATTAAGAGTTCCACTTACTAAAAGGAAATTGTTAGCAAATGTGTGGGAAGTTCTGTTTTCTAGATGGCATTTAAACCATTTTACAGTATTTGAAACACAGTTGAGTTATACTAATTTGTTTAGATGAAGGAGGTGATTTACAATTTTAAAGGCTCTTGTTATGTCAAAAAAGCCCCCTCCCCATCTTTCCAAAATTTATGTTCTTAAAGATGCTATTTACAGTGGTATAAAGAGCAATCAGTCATCGTGCTGAATGAGTTGCAGAATCTAACCTGTACATCACAAGGTAAATCATATTTATTTATGTGTTCAAAAAGTTGCTTGTATTGAAGCTTTTCAAATATTTTTGTTATTGAGTGTGAAGATTATTAGAGATGGGTGAAGGCTGCCAGCCTAGCCAGATATAATTGTGCAGATAATTCCATCATTTGTAAATATGAATGTTGAACTTAAAACAATGTGGCAACATTGCCATCTGCTGTAAAGAAAGCTAAGTCAAGCATTTCTCATTGGTCCTTTGAAATTAAAATTATTTCATCACGGCCTTTGATGTTTTACAAGTCGGCTCCAGTCCAGCTAGATGAAGGCTTCCTACCTACTGTTTTAAGGCTAATGTTAATGACCAGAATGTACATGTGGAATGTCCTTTATTGCTCTAAGTGTAAAAGAATGTAAATGCAGTTATTGTCAGCCTGGGAACATCAGGAAGGTGTAAAAGATGATGTAATGTTTAGCAGAACCAGAGTTTCAATTTAAATAGTTTGAACCAGAGATTATTAAGCATTTTTGTCTGACTATCCAACTCAGCACTCTGCCTGTTGTCTTATGTAAGTTATCTTAGACTTGTGTTTTCTTTTAGAGATAGCTCGAAACTATAGAAAGATTAGACTGTGTTTTTCTGTGATGTCAGAACTGTACTACTGATTTATTTTAAGTATTCCTGTGAAATCTCTGAACTTTTGACTAGCACTGGATAGTAGAAAGTATTGTCTTGTGGTTTTAAATATTTATTATTAAATATTTTAAAACCTTTTAACTGTGGTTGGTTTGTGTAGAGATAAGTTAAGCTCTAAGAGCATATTTATAGAGTTTACTGTTCAAGACACATAAGCTTTGACTGTTTAGTCACATCTACCAATTGGATAATAATATTGCACAGTAATAATTGGACACCCTTTTAAGGGCCATTGGGTAGCTGATAATATTAGCTAGTTGGTGGCAGCTGGTACTACCTTATAGTCTGGTTAAAAGGGGCACAGCTGGAGAACCTGTGCCAGCCTTCCCCAGAAGTGTCTGTGCGGTTGTATAACCTCTTATCTCAAAGTTTGTGTGTGTCAGCTACTTGGGCAGGGACACAAAGCACTGGTTGGACAGAGAGGGTGCTGGGGATTTTAGCTTGCCCAGCTAGGCTGAGATCTGGACCCTGTAGCTGTGCAAGTGGGGAGTCTTATTGGGGACCTGGAGAGCAAGGGAGTGACCAGCCCCGGACTGACTGTAATCTCTGTGTGCTCCTAAGGGAAATTTCACTTTACTGTGTGTATTTGTTATCCTTTCCTCATATATGAGATGCCCTCTCTGGTGTTAGTGGTGAGGATTGAGGCTCCTTGATTGCTGGGCCAGG
This sequence comes from Protopterus annectens, assembly GCF_019279795.1. NCBI lineage: Eukaryota > Metazoa > Chordata > Ceratodontiformes > Protopteridae > Protopterus > Protopterus annectens. The sequence continues at coordinate 744,317,483 of NC_056732.1, forward strand.
GCATAGGCATCACACTGAGCATAAACTTGGGATAGGACTATAACTGCTATAGTCCTTTAGAGTGCAGGCTAAAGGAATCTGAAGTATAATGGTGTTGGGAAGTGTTTATGTTGAAAAGTAGAGCTTAAATATATTTATCTGTGATTTAGCAATATAACTAGAAGCAATTGTTCAGAAAGAGAGGGTGTAGTTTAAAAATGTTAGTGCCTGAGTTGTCATTCAGTTTGCTGAGTGATGTTTCAGATTTTTTTTGTCAGTGCTCTCTTTAAAGTAGAATGTAGAGGAGAATCCTTCCAGATAACAAGTGATGACAAGTATAGAAAATGGGTGGAGAATTTGGGTAGGTAGCACTGAGGGATAGGAGACAAAGCTAGACAAAGTTTTTCCAGCACATATGAACTGAGTAGATTATTCAGTAGATTCTATAGAAAAAGGAGGAAAACAGAAAAAAAAGGTTGCGAGATGAACTGCATAGCAGGCAATAAAAGTTCATCCTTAGAACAGAGCTTGACAGGAGAGGAGGCAAGTGTATACATAACGTCACAAGGCAGGAAGCTGAAATGGGGATAAAAAATGGAGGGTGGACAGAAATATGGACAGGAAGACACAAAAAGAAAACAATTTACATTGTCAAAGAAGAAGCATGATCAAGGAAATAAGCTAAATCTCTTTTGTTGGAGAGGGGCTGCAAAGTGAAATAGAAGGATATATAGAGAAAGGAAAAATCCTGATAGTTACAAGAGTGAGAAAGGAAAGTGAGGCCATTGGCACGGTAAAGCTGGACGTAAGTGGGCTGTATCAAAATACAGAATTAGAAGTTTAAATGAAAACTTGACAGAAGAGGTATGGGGAATTATGATGGAAAACCAGAGGAAGAAGTAAAAGCTAAAAGCCCAATGATAGAATGGGATTGAAAAAGTGAACAGGAGTTGAGTAATGCAAGATGTGGGGAGCTCTAGAAGAAGTGTGGCAGTAAAAACACAAACAATGGCACAGCAGGATAAGAAGAAGGCAAAAGGAAGCAGACCAAAGATGAGCAACTGTAAGTCAATAACTAAAGAAAGGATAAAAATGAACTTAAATTGTACCTTGCTAAATAAAAGAAAAGGAAATAGCAGACAGACATAAGTTGTTGTGAGTTCAGGGGATAAAAGTAGGAAAAGTACCTGGATGAAAACTGAAAAAACAGAAATGATAAAAACTAGCATAAGAAGTTATGACAGAAGGAAGGTCAACACAACCATTTAGAAGAAGGAGGAAATTATAGTTTTTCAAGTTGAGGGAGTTTTTTTTTTCCAGGACGTACATGGCCACAGTACAATAAAAGCCAAGGATGCAGTGTTGTAATGGAATTGGGTAAAATATGAAATAAGGAGAAAGAAGAGTTTGACAAGCCAATCAGCAAGGAGTGAGGAGAGTCGTCATATATAAGGAAAGGTGTGTGGGGGGGGTGGAGAAGAAGGCTAGCTACTTCAGGGAAATTTTACAGGATAACAGTGAATGATATGGATGGATCCAGTGAGGAAAGGATGAAGATCAGCATCCTTGTACAACGCAGGAAGTAAAGATAGTACAAATCTCCTTAGATAAAACTGAGGTAATCGAAGTAGTGACACTCATACTGTATTATTAATTATAATAATAATAATAATAGTAATAATAATAAACTTTAATGGGAAGATCCTTGCAAAATATCCTAGCAGATATCCTAACAGGGTAGGGAGGGTGGCCTAATGGTTAAGGTGTTTGCCTTACAAACACAAGGTGCAGGGTTTGAGTCACACAAGGGATAATTGGCTAGGCTTAAAATGACTCGCAAGGGCAGTTAGCTTAGTATGAACTTATGAACCTATATACAGAGAGAATAAAAAATAATTTTCCATAATATGAAAAGAAGAATGGTGTTTTCAATAGATGATGGGAGGTGTTAAGGTTTATGGTGTCTCAGGAAATAGGGGACAAGCAGGCATAAGCTAATTATATGTTGCTAAAAGTGTTTAACTCCTTAAATTGGATGTTGCACACACTTCATGGTAGAAAATATGGGGGATTCATAAATGGTGCAAAGTAAGATACAGTGACCCCATAACTAATGTACTAGTTGAAGGAAAGCACACAGATGGGTTGAAATTTCAGAGGGGTATATGGTAAGGTTGTCTGCTTTCATCAAGAATATTATCATAATGAAGGCACTGACAAGAGAGCCAATGGAGGTATTGAAGGGAAGTGCAAAGGAGGGTGATGCAAAAGCTACTTTTTTATTTGCAGATTATTGTATTCCTACTGCATAAAAGATACATAAGATAGTGCAGATAGTTCTGAAGAAATTCAAAAAGACTGACACATGCAACAGGACTGCAAGTCATTTAAAAGGATAGTGTTGAGAAGAAAAAGAAAACGGGGAGAGCAAAAAGAGAAAACAAACTGTATAAAAAATACAAGTAAAGTAGGGAGTAATAGAAATATAAGTCTTACAGATTATGGAAAGTTTAGGAGAAAAAGTAAGAATAACTAGAGAAAGAATCAACAGAAACCTATAAAGAGGGGAAAAAAGTGGGCTTTTTCAAAGAAAGAGTCTATACCTTAAGAAAATTATGATTAGCGCATGGATGCTATATGTTCTGAGAGCTAACCTTATGATTATGTGCGAACAAATAGTCTAAAGATTACAAAAAGCATGCTGTTTATTTGTACAGGATTGGAAGGAAGTCAAGAACAAGCCACTACAAACTTGGTGCAAGTGTAGAAAAGTGTGGATGGGAGACTCATGACTTTGAAAGGCATGTGACAGGACATATGAGTAATCAATTGCTGGGCAAACAAAACAAACAAAGAGTGAGAGAGATGGAAATTGGGAGGAAAGGAGAAAGAGACTAGAACTAAAGAAGGAAGGACTATAAGGCAAACTAAAAAGATGATTAACACAAATGGGAATAAAAGAATGATTGAAGAAAATCTGGGAATAAGGAGCAATATTGCCAAAGAGAGAATGAGAAAGAGGTAGATCAGAGGATGAAAGGGGAAGTCTGCAGTGAATGAGATATGATAGGTTGGGGAATTTCATTCAAGTAAAAAGACAGAGAAAATGATTTCTAGAGATAAATAATGGAAAAGATGTAGGAGAAAACCTAGGGAGAAAAAATAGGGAGAACCAGGTCCAAGGGAGCCCTTAAGAATATAGAGGATAATGTGTAGAGAAAATATAGGATGAAGAAGGGAGGGGGGGAAAGAAAGTGAATCCAGAAATAAATAGGATGGAAGGTAGAAAGAAGGGTGGAATAATGGATGAAGTCATAGAACTCACAAGGGAAAACAGAAAAAAAGGAAACAACGGTCTCAGGAAAATCTGGACAGAAATAGAAGACTAGATGCAGATTGGAGAATTGTGGGAGGAAGTCAGTTAGAATAATAGCAAGAGAAACAATGCTGTTAATATAAACTGGAACACATGTAAGAATGTTGCAGAGATTTTTTTGTTTCAGAAATAAACACAAGAATGAAGTGAAAATGAAAAGCACAGGGAGACAAATCCTAGAAGTGTGGAGATGAAAAAGGATGAACAGTGCAAAAATCAGTCATTTTGGGAATGTGAATGTTTAAAAGAAATGTGACAAAAAGTAGTACAGTAATGGAGAATAATATGAGGAAGAGACTCTCAAAGCAGTGCTTGCTCGATGTAAATATGCTATAATACTTTTTGCTTGAGAAATGCTTAACATTGCTATCCAACTTCTTCCCATCCCACCTGCTCCATCTTCCAGCAAAGTGTAATTCTGCCCTTTCTTGTACCTGGAAGGATTTGGGATCCATGACTATAGTGTAGGTGCATAACAGCACAGAACCTGTAGCTTGTAAGACTTCATAAATCCCTGAGTAGTGCAAACAAATAATGTAATATTGGTGGCCAGCACAAAGTTATTTCAATACAGATTTTTTTTCTTGTGTTTTCCTTGTTTCACATGAGCACATATTCATTCCTTTGATGTTTAGTGTCATTACATCTATACTCTTCCAAGTTAGCAGATAGATTTCCATGACCTGTTTTAAGGAACATTTTTCTGCAAAATCTGGGAAAGGATTATGTGAGTTGTAATCACCCAGGTGAGGGGATTGATTGTCCTGCACCTTTTCATGAGTCTAGTCTGCTTTCTTCCTTTACCCACTCAACTCCTTAATTTTCACCACTTCAGGTTGTAGAACTTATACCACTTGTGAAGAGGGTCATACTTACTCTTAAATTGATTGTGGCATTAGTCAAATGTACAATAACAAGACCTCCTCTACCTTTGAAGAAATTATACTATAACCTAATCATCAGTCCTTAGGAAATTCTGAAACTACTGGCTGGGATTCAAAAATTGATAGTGCACTGCATTAAATAAAAATTGTTCTGTGAGTGGCAGTGCCAAGTAGTGCCCTCTCATATTTATCAAAATAGTGTGGCGGTTAGTGTCATGTGCTAATGGCTGTATAATATATTAAATAGAAGGGCATAAAAAATCTGTAGCCATGAAAGAGTTTAAGGTCAGAGCAAGATGATTTTGCAGTGTGGAGTCCACCCACCAACCCATTGCTTAACTCTTTCTCCATGTAAGGACTGTACTTGCACTTACTGCAAGTTGAGCAGAGCAGACCACACATCTCTGCAATAGCGGATTTGATGACACCTGTACCAGGCCTTTGGACAGTTGTGCACAATGAAACATTTTGGACATGATGTATGTGATTCTAGCAATTCCATAACCAGTTTAGTTTAACAGTGCATCCTGTGAAACTTTTTAGTTTGATTGGAATGAAAGATGGCAATTTGACGCAGATGACTAGGACAATAGTCTGCTAATTATATTATCCTTTAGTCCTAGGTTTAATTTCTTTTGCTTCATTGCTTACTGAGCAGCTCTAAGCAAGGCAATTAAACAGAAAGTAGTACTGGATTACCCCTGAAAAGAAGCATGTATGCTTGTGGGTTTATATATTTAGCAAGTAAATACAATGAAAATTAAATTTCAATAAGAGCATTTAAATAAGAAGACAAATGTTTCATAACTGCATTTGTCAAATCAAGCTGTGTAATAAAAAGCTGTTCTTGAAAGTTCCATGCCTTAATCAATGATTCAATACCCTTCCTAGATACATACTACTTTCCAATTATGCAGTTCTGAGCCTTAGTTATTAATACATTAAATGTTAGTGATCGCTCCATTTTAGTCTTCAGACTGAGGGAATGCATTGACCACTGAGTTTCAAATGTTCCTGTCTTCTCATGTGTCCAGGCACATAACTATATGTTTTTGTCATACCACAAAAGGACATGTTTTACATTTTTTCTGGCTTTTAACACCTTACAGTAGAATGAACAGAAGATATCCATCTCTCTGTATTGAACAGAAGATATCCATCTCGCTGTATTGACTGAACATAGAAGTTAAGGGACCAATGGAAATGCCTCTGGCCATTAAGTCCATGGTCATGTTTCCTTTCACATGCCCAATATTTTTTAATATGCTTTTCAGGATTTATGCAAAACAGATGCCTCATGGAGGGGGCCCCATCAAACAAGGACTGATATCAGAAGAATCAAACCTAGACAACAACAAAGTGTAGGAATCAGTGAACAAAATGAACCCTCCCCCACCACTATTCTTCAAATAAGGTACAACAGAGAAGCATAAGAGATGAGTATTGAAGACTGAAATGGTAATTTCATTTGCATCGAGAACCATCAAATATCTGATGAGCTTCCACAGGATATCTGCTTTACACCCATACACTCGGATAACGTCTCAGTCTTCAAGGACCTCTGATGCTGCTGTACAACTGTGCCGAGTAACTCTCTCAATGAGTATAGTTTAATCAATCAATTATTAGCTCTTCCCTTTCTTTATATATTTAATGTTGTCGTGTGCACACTTCCATTGTCCCTGTTCATATTTTTAAACCTGTTTGTCTAGGTATCCACATACAAAGATCAGTTATATCATTTAGAGGTGGGAGCTGTAATTATTGTTGTGGGTGTTCCAATGTGATGAAGAAGAAGAAAAGCTGATGTGAGAAGTCTTACTACATGTTCACTGCCTGATAGTGAGTAGTACTAAATTGCAATTTAGAGTTTCTGACCAAGTCTGTAATATACTGGTGATTTAAACCTTTAACTGGTAAGATGTCCAGTTCTCTGACTTATTGGCCAAAGTAATCAAAGTTTTAGTCAGGTAGTCAATTTTAGTTGAACCTTGTATAAGCAATTATACTTCTACTGATTTCCACATTTATTTATTTTATGAGAGTCTAAGACTTGCCACAAGTAGGGTTTGAAGTTGTGTGGGTCAGTTAAAATGATTCATGCTTTGTATATAAAGAGCTGTAAAGCATAGCATTTGCAGTGATATTTAAAGATGTACAGAGCTATGGAGTAAAATGAGATGATCGCATGCTTGTTATACTTTCTGACTCATATAACTAATAATGGTCAGTTTATATGACAAAATGTTTAGTACTTTAGACAGAGGGAGTAAGTCATTGACATATGATTGGGCCCTACGTTTTATTACAGGAAAAAAAAAATAGTTTATGTGTAGTGAGGTCTTCATTTTTGTGCAGGGGGTTAATCAGACACATTGATCTCTATTTTTCTGTGGTTAGCACTTGCCTAAAGACCTGCACTGAGATGACTTTAGGCAAGTACTTTGGACACCAAGCACAAGATTATCATGGCAGGTATGCTGGTTTGTTTCTCTAGAGTATAGGAGATAATCAGAAGTACAGGCAATGTTTCTTTACTGCTTCAGTGGTGTCTCATAGAAGTTTAAAGTAGGAGGAACTGAAGACCCATTGTCATCAGTGCTGTACCATTTTACTTTTACTACACTTGGGACTTTAAGTCCATAGATATGATAGGTTTAGTAAGTTTGTGGTTGGCTGAAATTTATACCTGAGTAGATAAAGGTTTAATTAATATGTACTAAAACATTTTGTGCAAGATGAACTTATCCTGGCACCAAGTGATTAGTATTAGTCAAAACAGAGATATAGGCATCTTGGAAAATAAGTATGCAATGATTTTTTGGGGTTCAGGTATGATATATTATACTGGTGACATCAGAATATCTGCTAACAGTTTGCAAGCAAGGGATGTTTATTAGGAAATGTAGAGGTGTTTCAAGTAACCTATCTGCAAAGATGTGGCATTATGCTTTTTGTTTCACAGGAGGCCCCTGTCATTTCATATTTTCATACCGGATCGGTCGAGGCCCGGGTTAACAACAACCGCCACCAGTTATGTTAGCCAACAGGGTGCTGGCGGAAATTGGGCTATTGTTGGCCGAAGAAGAAGAGGAGGGGGAAGGCATGCCTGAAGGCAGGAAGAGAGGAGGAAGGTTAGGAGTGTAGTACTGAGGGTAGGAACTTTGAATGTTGGCAGTATGACTGGTATAGGGAGAGAGCTAGCTGATATGATGGAGAGAAGGAAGGTTGATATATTGTGTGTGCAAGAGACCAGATGGAAGGGAAGTAAGGCCAAGTGTATAGGAGGCAGGTTCAAATTGTTCTATCATGGTGTGGATGGCAGAAGAAATGGGGTAGGGTTATCCTAATGGAACAGTATGCCAAGAGTGATTTGGAAGTGAAGAGAGTGTTTAATAGAGTGATGTTTATGAAGCTTGAAATTGATGGTGTAATGATGAATGTTGTTAGTGCATATGCTCCCCATGTTGGGTGTGCGATGAATGAGAAAGAAAAATTTTGGAGCGAGTTGGATGAAGTGGTGGTGCATGTACCCAAGGGTGAGAGACTAGTGATTGGAGCGGACTTCAATGGGCATGTTGGTGAAGTGAACAGAGGGGATGAGGAAGTGATGGGTAGGTATGGTGTTAAGGAGAGGAATGCAGAAGGTCAGATGTTTGTGGATTTTGTGAAAAGGATGGACATGGCTGTGGTGAATACGTATTTTAAGAAGAGGGAGGAGCATAGGGTGACATACAAGAGTGGAGGAAGATGCACACAGGTGGATTATATCCTATGTAGGAGGGCCCATCTGAAGGAGATTGGAGACTGTAAAGTCATGACTGGGGAAAGTGTAGTTAAGCAGCATAGAATGGTGATCTGCAGGATGACGTTGGTGATCAAGAAGAGGAGGAGTGTGAAATCAGTGCCAAGGATTAAATGGTGGAAGTTAAAAAAGGATAATTGTGAGGTGGAGTTCAGGGAAGAGTTAAGACAGGCACTGGGAGGCAATGAAGAGTTACCGAATAGCTGGGTAACTACAGCAGAGCTAGTAAGAGAGACTGCTAGGAAGGTGCTTAGTGTGACATCTAGACAGAGGAAGGAGGACAAGGAGACATGGTGGTGGAATGAGAAAGTACAGGAGAGTATACAGAGGAAGAGGCTGGTGAAGAAGAAGTGGGATTGTCAAAGAGATGAAGAAAGTAGACATGAGTATAAGGAGATGAGGTGCATAGCAAAGAGAGAGGTGGCGAAGGCTAAGGATAAGGCATATGGAGAGTTGTATGAGAGATTGGACACTAAAGAGGGAGAAAAGGACCTGTACCAACTGGCTAGACAGAGGGACAGAGCTAGGAAAGATGTGCAGCAGGTAAGGGTGATAAATGACAGTGAGGGAAACGTACTCACAAGTGAGGAGAGTGTGTTGAGTAGATGGAAGGAGTACTTTAAAGGGCTGATGAATGAATAGAATGAGGGAGAGAGAAGGTTGGATGATGTGGGGATAGTGAAGCAGATTAGCAAGGAGGAAGTAAGGATGGCTATGAAGAGGATAAAGAATGGAAAGGCTGTTGGCCTAGATCACATACCAGTGGAAGCATGGAGATGGCAGTGAAATTTTTAACCAGATTGTTTAATGAAATTTTGCAAAGTCAGAGGATGCCTGAGGAGTGGAGAAAAAGTGTTTTGGTACCTATCTTTAAGAATAAGGGTGATGTGCAGAGCTGCAGTAACTACAGAGGGATACAATTGATCAGTCACAGCTTGAAGTTATGGGAAAGAGTAATGGAAGCTAGGTTAAGAAGGGAGGTGATGATTAGTGATCAGCAGTATGGTTTCATGCCAGGAAAGAGCACTACAGATGCAATATTTGCTCTGAGAGTGTTGTTGGAGAAATACAGAGAAGGTCAGAAGGAGTTGCATTGTGTCTTTGTGGACTTAGAGAAAGCATATGACAGAGTGCCTAGAAAGGAGTTGAGGTAATGTATGAGGAAGTCAGGAGTGGCAGAGAAGTGTGTAAGAGTGGTACAGGATATGTACAAGTGTAGTGTGACATTGGTGAGGACTGCGGTGGGAGTGACAGATAAGTTTAAGGTGGAGGTGGGATTACATCAAGGATCAGCTCTGAGCCCTTTCTTATTTGCAGTGGTGATGGACAGGTTGACAGATGAGATTGGACAGGAGGCCCCATGGACTATGATGTTTGCAGATGACATTGTGATATGTAGTGAGCGTAGGGACCAGGTTGAGGAGACCCTGGAGAGGTGGAGATATGCTTTAGAGAGGAGAGGGATGAAGGTCAGCAGGTCTAAAACAGAATATATGTGTGTAAATGAGAGGGAGGGTAGAGGAGTGGTGAGGATGCAGGGAGTAGAGTTAGTAAAGGTAGATGATTTTAAGTACTTGGGATCAACAGTTCAGAGTAATGGTGAGTGTGGAAGAGAGGTGAAGAAGAGAGTACAGGCAGGGTGGAATGGGTGGAGAAGAGTGTCAGGAGTGATTTGTGACAGATGGGTACCAGTAAGAGTGAAAGGGAAGGTCTACAAGAGGGTAGTGAGACCAGCTATGTTATATGGGTTGGAGACAGTGGCATTGACGAAAAGGCAGGAGTCAGAGCTGGATGTGGCAGAGTTAAAGATGTTAAGATTTGCACTGGGTGTGACTAGGATGGACAGGATTAGGAATCAGTATATTAGAGGGTCAGCTCAGGTTGGACAGTTTGGAGACAAAGCAAGAGAGGCGAGATTGCGTTGGTTTGGACATGTGCTGAGGAGGGATGATGGGTATATTGGGAAAAAGGATGCTAAGGATGGAGCTGCCAGGAAAGAGAAAAAGAGGAAGGCCTAAGATAAGGTTTATGGATGTGGTGAGAGAGGACATGCAGGCGGTTGGTGTGAAAGAGCATGATGCAGAGGACAGGAAGAAATGGAAACAGATGATCTGCTGTGGCGACCCCTAACGGGAACAGCTGAAAGAAGATGATGATGATGAGGAGGAGGGCCCTGTCATACAGGATATGAGTAAGCAAATTAACTATGCTTAATTACAGTAACATAGGTTATAGGGTGCATTATATAATGTGACATTTTTATGGGGGATTAGCAATTGATGGAGCCGCTTGGTGTAACTGTGATATTCAAAATTCTCATCACTTATTTCTGAGATGGAAAGGAATGTAAGAAGAATGCAGATGTGATCTTAACGGGCCTATTCAGGGAATGCATGCCTGCAGTATATATAGCTAGAATAAATACTAATAGAAGGCCTTCACTCTAACTTTACTATTAAGTATCCATATAGTTACAAATGTGTAATGATATGACAGCCACTGGTAGGGAAGGGGAGACAGTTTTTTTTTTTTACTAGAATGATAGTGTTTTGTGCCATGCAGATGGCTTACATCTGCAAGGCAAATGGCAAATGACACAATGCAGTGCCACAACAAAGTTACAAGATTTCTGGAGTAAGCAAATGGAACAATCAAATTCAATTCTAAATCAAAATTTTCATGGATAAAATGAGAAATGTACAAAAAACATAATGCCTTTCTTCATGTAAAAATATGTAGGTATGTAAGATGTATAACTTTATAATACAACATTTAATAAAAGGCACACCCCACCTCACCTGACAATTCTAGTAACTATCAAGCAGTTAATTATAAACAGGCAAGTAAACTATCCATTCCACCCAGTTATTTATCATTAGGAAATGATAGAAAACCTATATTGCTCTGTATCTCTTTGGTGATTTCTTTGTACTGGTTATAAACTTATTGCTCTCAGTTATAATTCGATTTGAGTGTGGGATGGTCACTCTAGGAGAATATAGTGTTAAATATCCCCTCAGTGTTGTCTCCTCTTACACAAACTTACTGTCTTCCTTATAAACCAGGTATGTGTCATATACTATTACATTTCTGCTGCGTTTTACTACAGTTACCCAGTAGTCAGGGACTGGGGGACATACATAGACAGTAACCTAGCCTTTGACCATCACATGTCTGCAGAATTGAGAAAATCATTCCATGCTGTGCAACTTATAAATGAAGTTATGGCATCTAGGTCCAAGGAACTCCCTGTTCCACTGTATTCTGCATTCATCAGACCTACCACTGAGTAAAATGTCCCATATGGTATGTTCCTAACTAGGTATATTCTACAATTGGAATGCCCAAAGAGATTCTTCACTAAAAGAATACAGAGCATCAGTAACATGTCCTATGCAGACAGCCACAAGGTTCTATCCCTGTATTCTGTCTCCTAGAGGCTGCTGAGGTGACATCTATGCCTGGCATGCAAGGTATTGTCAGATCCAAATATGATGAAGTTCCTGTATATCAGCAAAACAATCAGCACCAGAATAACTTGTACTAATGACTTTAACCTTGCCTGTGATATAAATAGGACCTGATGAAGAGGCAGGTATATATCCCAGAGACTACCCCTTCTCTGGAACATGCTCCCCAATCATGTGAATCATAGTTAACCCAATTCAAGTGTAGTTTGGACTATTGGATGGGGAACAGGAAATTCATCTCTGGTGTGGCACCTATCTGTCTTATGGACATAGGCAGCCTGTAAATAGTTCATCTCTCAGGACTCATCTTGTACATGTTTAATCTCCCAAGTCCCTGCTTATACTCACAAGGGTACCAGAAGATGTCAGAGTTTTGGGATGCATGGCTAGGCTTAAAAAGGCCCTTGTGGTCATCAGCCTAGTAAACACCTATGAACCTATGAATCTCTGTCTATTTGTTCTAAGATTGTGTAGAACAGTGTTGGTAGTATGTTATATTTATATCAATTTCATTCACATTGATTAAACTTTATGTATGCTGAGCATGTTTTCTTTTAACACATATGTATGTAATACGAGTTGCTGATGTTCTGGTATATATGTAATACTGTTTTGACTTAATGGTTAATCCCATGAATGTTTACTTAGTGAAGGTTCTATATTGTTCTTATCAGTGCAGTGCCATGTTCTGATCATTTGTTCAGTACAACTGTATATATACGCTGTATTACTGTGGTTCTCTAGCAGTATACCCTCTGCTAAAACAACTTTGAGCTTGCAGTCCTAAACTTTCTTACCATCACTCTACTCTTATACTTCTCCTGTAATCTCTTTGTTTGACTTACTCTGGTTCTTCCTCCATCATTTTTTGCATAATAAGTACTAACTTTATTGCCTCGATATATACTTATAGTTTAGTAGACTTTTTTCTTTCTTTCATTTCAGAGCCTGTGGTCACTACATCTGACTTCGATACTGCAGGACCTCTGCCACAGGCCCTACTTGTACAAGTTTACTGAGAATTTTGTCATTACATAATGTGAGCACATTTATCTTGAAGAACTTTGCTGTATATTAACTTTGATCAGTGAAATATATGCCTGCTTTGTCACTTGAAAGTCTCTATGTACAAATACATACACTGCAAGGACCTCTTACTCAGTTGGCTACTGTCTTTTATTCTTGACAAATAGACTATAGTGCACATGCCAGATGTTTAGCCTGAGGACATGACAGAAAACCTGGCTTACTTCATATCTTTTTCTTAATTGATTTGTATGGCTATATACTGATTGTTAGTCATAATGTGACCTAAGGATGGGATGATTACTGTAGTAGAATGTATTGCTAAATATCCTTTCAGTGTTGTCTCCTCTTACACTCAGTCACTGTCTTCCTTCATAGAGCAGGTACGTGTCATATGGTATTACATTTCTGTTTGTTCTAAGATGGTGTAGCACATTAAAAAACTTTGGTAGTGTGTAATATTTGCATCAATTTCATTTAGATTGATTAAACTTCATGTGTGGTGAGTGTGTTTCCCTTTAACACATATGTATGTAATGTGAGTTACTGATGTTTTGGTATATATACATATATATATATATATATATATATATATATATATATATATATATATATGTATATGTATATATCTATATATATCTATATATATATATCTATATATATATATATATATATATATATATATATATATATATATACATATATATATATATATAAATCACTGTTTCAACATACTGGTTAAACCCATGAATGTTTACTACGTAATGCTTCTATATTCTGCTTGTTAGTGTTGTGCTATGTTCTGATATCTTGCTTGATATAACTATATAGCTGTATATATACAGTGATCTACTGTGCTTCTCTAGTAGTATACTCTCTGCTAAAACTACTTTGAGCTTACATGCATACACTTTCGGGTTTATATTATAACATCAAAGTCTAAAAACTTTGAATGTTATAATATCGAACCCAGTACAGCGAACACTTGAAATAGCGAAGTTGCAGAACACCGAATACTTTCCTAGGGAAAGTAGTCAGTGGGCCGTTTCTGCAGCTTCACTATTTCCTCAACTGTGGAGCAAAGGTTACAGATCGGGTTAAGGTAAGTGTGTGAATGAAGGTGAGTGTGCGATTGGGCGTGGGTTAGGTGAGTTAGGGTTAGGGCATGGGTCAGGTAAATGTGCCATTGTGTGGACATGAGGGTTAGGGTAGGGTATGTGAGTTAGGGTTAGGCAGTGGGTAAGGTGAGTGTGCGATAGTTAGGGACCTTAGGTTTAGGGTTGGGTTAAGGTAAGTGGATAGCTAGTGGTGTATGTCTGGTTCAGTGTAGGGTTTTGTGAAGTGTATGTGTGTGGATTATTTATTTTGGTGTGCTTGAGTTGTGTGTATGTTTGTCAGAACAGCAATTTTTTTTCCCTGGGAAAAAATTCGCTACTCTGACTGTTCGGTTTTCCGGTGTTTCGATTGAATGGGTTCGATATTATAACATTCGATGTTTTTAGACTTCAATGTTATAATATAGACACACTTTCTTACCATCACTCTACTCATATTTACCCTGTATTGTCTTGCTGTGATTACTGTGGTCCTTCCTCCATCTCTTTTTTCTATAATATGCACTAACTTTATTGCCTCAATATCATAGGTTCATAGGTTCATAGGTTCATACTAGGCTATCTGCCCTAGGGCATTTATAAGCCTAGCCAGTGTGTTTGGCTTTCGCCACCCATTTTAAATTAATTTTGCTATGCCCTTTTTCGAGGTTAGTATACTGTGCCTCTGTCTAACAGTGACACAGAAGTGATACCCGGGGTAAACCTACTATCTCCCATCCACTCATCAAGATTCCTCTTGAAGAGAGTCAATGAGGGACTCTGCCTAACCTGGACTGGGATTTTATTCCAGAGTGAAGGGAGCCTCTGGGTTATGAATCTGTCCCTCCAGCATGTCCTATTTATTTCAGTGCTGAGGTTCAAGTCTCTCGAGCGCGTAGCTCATATTACAGTTTACTAGAGTTTTTATATTATTTCAGTAACTACATCTAACCTCAATACTGCAGGAGCTCTGCCACAAGGTCCTACTCCTAAAAGTTTACAGATAATTTTGTCATTGCATAATGTAAGCACATTTATCATTTAGAACCTTACTGTATATTCACTTTAATCAGTCAAATACATGCCTGCTCTGAGATTGAAAGTCTCTATGAACTAATATGTGCACTCTAAGGACCTCATACTCAGTTTAATATTGTCTCCTTTTTCTTGATCAATAGACTACACTGCACATGGCATTTATTTAGCCTCAGGAAATTACAAAACTCCTGTCTTACTTTGTATCTCTGTTTTAATTGCTTTGCACTGGCTATAAACTGATTATCAGAATGAACAGAAAGGTAATTCTCTCCCACACTCTTCTCTAACCCAACATCTCCACCCCTGGTGATCTAATTTTTGCTGCAATAAATGTTAAAA
>NC_056732.1:744337493-744497493 GCF_019279795.1 Protopterus annectens
GACATTTGAGACTACTTTAATCATAGAGACTGCACACAAAAGCTGATGAAGCATGCGTTACATGTCCATGCAATACATAAAGTTGAAGGTATGGTCAAATCTTCCAACGGCAAAAAGTATTATTATCATTGTGACAGTAACAGTAATTTCCCATTTGTCTGTAATTATACTGAGGCTAAATGCCATTGCTGAGGAAAGTAAGATGCATAAACTGAGCATGTCATAGTAACATACAGTTACAAAATAAAAGCAGTAATTATAGTGGCAACAATATTAAAAATATACATATGGGAAAAAAGCTTGAGGACTTGAAACTAAAGTGCCAAGGATTTTGATCAGTAGTGATAAAGAAGAGAACTGTTTGTGTCTATCATTATTAGCAATGATGCAATAGAGCACATGGTGATTAATAAAGCCACTAAATTAGTTGATACAGGTTTACCATTAGCTGGTATAGCAAAAATAATATTTTATAGCTTGCTTTATATGAGATACTTTCAGAACTCTGTTGTGAAAGTAAAAGCATAAACTGGTGAATACTTATCTGTGCTTATAAACTAATGGCTACAGTACTTTATGAAATGAAAAAAGAATATTTAACTTTAGTCGCATCAAAAGGTGATGGAGCTGCTTTGTGCAGGAAGAAATTGCTGAAGAAGATTGTGTGAAAATAGAGATAAATTAAGTTTGTAATCTAAAGTCACATGAGGTTGAAATTTTACAGAAAGTTTTTGAATTGTATGTTGAAGTGATGTTTGAGTAAATGGAAGGACAATAGTGTTAATACTGTCATCTTGGAGATCAAAGTGTGGCACCCACGTTTTCCACATGTTGACTGTTACCACTTGCAGTGAAAGTAAGAGCTGACAAAGCACTCAGAAGGCCTGAAGGAAAAGGAATCAGTCCAGTGTAGTACTGGGAATAGGCAGCTCCAACTGTTCCTGCTGTACAGTATAATGGTGTGAGTTATACAAGTTGGCCATTAAATTACTGCAAACACTGAGACATATATTCTGCATGGGCTAGAGAAAGAGATGGTTATGATGCATGGTGGCAATAGGTAAAACGTGGTCTGGTATCTGCTTAAAGTATTACTTATCTTGAGTGATTAATTGACATAGATGTCTGTTTATGAAGCACAGCTTGCCATTTACTATGAACTCAGCCATGTCTATTTCTTCTAAATGATTAAGGAAACATATTCAAGGATTTAACTGTAATTATATACACTGTTACTTTCCTGATTACTGGTATGTGCCCATCTCAGCAGCATACGTAAAGTGCTACAAAGATTGATAGACTACTGGATGATAGATAAGCACTCTATATCCCCCTCTCATATTTCCAGACAAACACATTTGTGTGACCAAACCACACACATTTCATAGCCTGATTAATTATTATACAAAGGTTATGTCAAACCAAAATGCATTATTTTCAACTGTATAGTGAAAATGTGTCTTTGAAAAGGAAACAACTCGAGCAAGCTACATTAAGAAAAAGCAAATAAATGACATACTGTGCTGTGTGAATTAGCATGATTGGCTATGATGGATAGGGAGTGAGACAATCAAAGACATAAACATTGTGGGTACTCAGTCAAAAGTGCACTGTATGCAGTACTTGCTAATGAGCGTACAATAACAAGGGAACTAGAAACGTTTTACAAGTAAGCTGCATACATAATGCAAGTGAAGGATGGCAAAATGGCAGAATGATTCAGAAATGTATAAAATGGTAGTTCTGTGCACATTCCCATTTTGAAAGCTGCGATGCATGGTGAACAACAGACACAATGCTAGGAACAGCAACAGTAACACAGCACGGCAGCATGTTGGGAGCCTCTGTCTGAACTGGTGCCTGAAAGTTTACAAATCATTGTCCTCAGTGCCACTGGAAAGGGTACAGATTACACCTGATATATCACAAGCTCACATGCCAACAGACTGTGGAACATTTCTGAGTGAAAGGGATACTGTAACTGACCTAGTAATACTGTGTCATCTGCAAGTAAAACTGAGAGTGATCAGAGCTATGCCTGTTCTTGTGTTAAGTACAAGGACCTTCCAGCAATTTATGAAGGATGCATAACAGACATTAGAGGCACTGAGTGAGGCCAATTGCCATAATGGTTAAGGTCTTTGCCTCCCATGCACAAGGCACAAGGCTTGATCCTGACCTCTGGCCAATGCCTTTTTTGGAGCTTGCATGTTTTCTCTGTATCTCTGTGAGGTTACCCCCCACCTCTGTAAAACATGTTAAGTGTTTCCATCTCAAACTCACCAATGAATGGAACTGTGGGCAGCAGCAGAGACTCTACATGTTGCACTATAGGGGAAGAGTTGTACAGACCAACCACTTTGGGCATCTACTGTTGTGCGCAGTATCTTCAGAACAGGAGAACATGGATCACAGAACAGACTACACACCATGGCAGGGCTAGCCACTTTATGGTGTAATATATGACTCTAGGTGATTTGGACATGTTGACTATGGTGGGAGGGTTGTATGTGCCCCTACTGGCCAGTGTGTGCCCAGCACTAGTGCAATAAGGTACTGGCTGCCCAGTGTCTAATTGTCCAGTCTGGGTTACCTGAGATAGCTCTGTTGAGGGAAAACTGAAAATTGGATATAAAACCAATCAACCTGCCAAACATCAGCTAAGAATTACTACACTTAGGTTCACAGACATTATGCAGCTTTAAAGTGGATGACATGATGACATGAAGGAGGCTGTACATCTTATGTATCGGGTTTATATGACGCTATCGAATGGACTAAATAGCGAATGCTATTTAGTCAATCCGATACTGTCGAAATGGCAAAATAGCAAAGTCAGGGAGCATCAAATATTTTCCCAGGGAAAAAATTTGGTGGGCCATCTTTGGGACTTTGCCATTTCCTCCACTATGGTGTGATCTCGGACTTGGTATATTTAAGTAGGGGGGTAAGTGGGGGGTGAAGCCTCCCACTTAAATTTGTGTTTAAGTTTTTTTTTTTTTTTTACAGAGCTGCGAATTTTTTCCCTGGGAAAAAAATTTGCTGTTCCGTTTGTTCAATATTTTGTTGTTTCGATATTATCAGTACGATGAAATAGCGTTCGCTATTTACATTGTATAATAATATGATATAGATGCTAAGTATCCAAGATGGAAGGGCAGTGCAGTGCAGCGAAGTCACTTGGCTTGGGATTCAGACTCCACTACTCAGGTGGAAGACAGGCTAGAAGTGGTGTAGGAATTGTATTGAGAGAAAGGTGTCAGAAGGCAGTGAGGGATATCATCAGAATTAGTGACAGACTCAGACCCCAGTGTAATGATAGGGGCAATATTCATAATCTTAGCCTATGTCCCACAGAAGGGTTGTAATAGTGAGGAAAAGAGTACATTCAGACAGAATCTGCAGGACCTACTTGATAAATCAGGACAACATGAATTGGATGTTGAGAATGGGTGACTTGGACAGACAGAAGAGGATACGAATACTGCCTGAGTCCACATGGGTGGAGCAAAAGAAATAAAGATGAAGAGGCCATGGTTCAGAAAAAGAGACAGTCACAAGATCTCATACAAGAGTGGCCAACATGCAACTCAGGTAGACTTCCTCCTATTAAGGAAAGGCACTGGGGTAGAGTCAATGATTGCAAAGTCATCCCCAGCAAAACAGTTGACCTACAGCATAAACCACTGGTTTCTACTATCAGCTGCAAGCAGTGGTCAGCAATGGCTCTAAGGTCAACAGAGACCAGGCTGAAGACATGGAAGATGACTTGTGAGAAAGTACAATAGTTCATGGAATTACTCATGGATCTAACACCCCAAGAAGAGGAGGGAATTGGTGTAGTTGAAAAAAAATGGCAGTGCCTCAAAGCAGCATGTGTGAGGACTACAGAACAGATATGTGGCTGAGCCATGTATGGAATAAGGTACATAAGGAAAGCTGGTGGTGGATTGCAGAACTCCAGAAAGTCTTAAAAAAAAAGAAGGATGGCAGGAAAAAGTGGGAGATAAGAAAGACCGACCAGGCTTGGAAAGAATACTGATTGGCTAACAAAGAAGCTAAGAAAGGATTTGAATAGCAAAGAACAGGGCTTCAGAGGTACTCTACCAGCTTCTGGAACATGCTTCTGTAGGTGGTACAAAGCAATTATACCAGGTTGTAAGACAAAGCCAGAAAGGTAAAGAAGATAGTTAGACACTCTTCATAAGGGATGCTTGCAACAAGCTGCTCACCAGTCCAAAGGACATCAAACACAGATGGAAAGAGTATTTCCAACAGCTTATGAATGCAGAAAACCCTATAGAAACTGTACTGTCCCTGAAACAGCCTATGATGAGAGAAGAAGAGAAGCTCACCCTAGTAGAAGTAAGAATAGCACAAAGGAAAATGAAGTCAGGGAAAGCAGCAGGCTCAGATGTGATCACAGCAGATATGATAAAGATGTTGGGTGTGATAGAGAAATAGCTGCTGAGGGTACTCATAGCAGTGTGGAGAAAGGTGTATCCCAGATGACTGGAGAATAAGCATACTTGTGCCAGTGTACAAGAACAAAGGGGACAAATACAACTATGGGCAGTACAGAGGCATCAAATTTTCTGTTACATTGCATGAATGTTCTGGAGAGGGTGATTGATAAATGGATACACAGAGTAGTAGAATGTAAGATGGGAGATAAGCAGTTCAGATTCAGATCAGGATGCAACACAACTGACCCAATGTTTGCAGTAAGACAGATAGTTGAGAGGAAGCTAGCGATAAGAAAGAGTCCAAGTGGGCAGTTCTAGACTTGCAGAAAACATATGACAAGGTCCCAAGAAAGCTGATTAGTGCAGTAGTGCAGTTGTTCAAAGTCCCCAAAACACTGGTAGAATTAGTGCAGGCTGTGCACAAGAACCCAATGACTCAAGTATGAATAGTGTTTGGCCTCAAACAGGGGTTGCCAGTTGGAGTGGGTGAGCACCAGGGTTCAGCTATGAGTCCACTGCTGTTCATACTAGTGATGGACTACTTTAGCAAACAGGCCGGAGCAGACAGATCATCAAAGTTGCTGTATGCAGACAATGCGGCATTGTAGGAACTCTGAGCAATAACTTCAGCAAAGGATAGGGGAATGGAATGCAAAAATGAAGGCACATGGGATGAAACTAAGCACAGATATGATTATGTGGGAAATAAGATAGCCTGATGTATGAGGTCATTAATAAAAGGGAGACTAGCCATTTTGTTCCCATTTTACATTCCCACTGTGGTGATAATATTCTCTTGACATGGAAAAACAACCCTGTTAATAATATTGGAAGTTTAAATAGAAACAACAAAGGTTATAGGAATGCCTTATTTATCATGTGTTGCACAGTAAATTTATAAGCTGGAATCTTGAAAATAACTGATCCATATTGAAGGAAGATAAACAGATTATACCTAAGATTAGTGAGAAACTGACAGCAGTTTACAAAAGAGGTAAAAACTTAAAAAATACTCTGGCTGATTTTTCAAGGCAATTAATAACACTAAAAGGGTATATATGGGGAAATGTGCAAGATGCTCATATTGCAAACATATATTTGAGGGTGAACATTTATCTGTTAATTCATATATATTCAAGGTAGCAGGAATCTTTAATTGTGATACCACAAGTGTGGTTTATGTTGCTCTCTGCCAAAGGTGTCTGGGATTCTACATAGACAAAACTGAAAGGAAATTGAAGTAAAGGGTGTATGAACACCTATATGACATCAAGAAAAAAATAAACTAGTGCACTTTCAAAACGTACAAGAATTCCCCGGACACTAGTTTAAGATCAGTATACTTGAAATAGTGACCCAAGGAGTGGGGGAAGGGGCTGGTCCCTACTACATGAAAAGAGGGAGCTGTATTATGTTTTTGGATGGAATTACTATGTATGTGTGTATATAGATTTACATTGCTGTTACAATATACTTTTTGAAAATGCATTTGTTATAAGGCTGTGTTTTAAAGAACTTGTCCCTTTAAATTTAAGCTTTAAGAAGGGCTCAGCTATCATGTGATCATTAATATATGCTTAAACTTTGTATATAAAGCTTTGGCTAAGAAAAGCTATTATATCTGATGAAGTTTTAGAATGAAAATGCTACTCCAGTTTCTTTTTGGAATAAAGCTGTGTTTGATTTATCCTGCTGACTTTGGGTTGGTTTACAAAAGTGCTGTGTTTAGATCTATTATGCTTCTTTTGCTTTGGTTTTGTGGCCAGTTTTTCTTCATTTTGGATTTCTGTTTCATATTTGTTTTTTACCTGGTTGCAGGTCGACCAGCATGATCTCAGCCTCCATTCAATGAGGGAGATTTAAATAATATAAAACAAGCTGTGGGTAATCTAATCCTTCTGATACAGCGTTTTGATGATTTTTCAAGCAATGCTGTCCCCTCCATGCAGAGAAGGGAAGCTGAGCCACTGGTGGATTTAGAGGCAAGAAGGGACTTGAGCATATTCATTTCTGGAATGCACAACCAATGAAGTGTGCCTGTTCTACCAACTAATGTAAGCAACTATGCCCAGCATACCAATGACACGCCAGACTTACATGAATGATTACATTCTGACTTCAGTTTCACTGAAACCATGCAGAGAAATTCTTCTACATTAACGGACTTTTCAAGTGAGTACAATTATACACTATTAAAAGTAAAAAAAAATTGCAATTAGAAAATGCCTATTTTTCTCAGTCTATAAAAGTTAACAGGGTGCCCAACTGGCCCCAAATGTGACATCTTCCTGCTGGTTTGGTCATTAATTCTGCACTGCATAAAGAGTTATTTGTGATGTTTGAGAAAATTAAGTGATTAGAATAAGGCCTATAAGGCCTATAAATCATGCCAAGACTTTTAGTTGTTGGGATAGCCTTGAAATGTTGCTATCAAAATACCAAGATTCTTAATTTGTTAATTGTATTATATTACACTGATAATTCAATGCATTTCTAGTAATGTATACCAGTATTGCTATTGGATTTCTTTCTTTCTGTGTATATATTAACAAGTCAATAAAAACATTTTGTCCTAACAGAAAAAAGCCTGAGAAGAAAATGCCTTGCAGTCCACTTTGTGGACTTTTAAGTTCCCTAATACATTTATAAAACAGGCATTTGAATCTTTTTTTTTTCAGTTTATATTTTATGTTTGTTAGTTTACATATATGATAATTATATGCTTAGTTGTGCATTTTAATATTGAATCATTCCACTGCCCATTTTAATTAATTGATCATTTTTAACGTTATAACTTTTTAACTATGTGGAATTTTGGTCAGAAACTTTCAGAGTACTTGTTTAAATAGCTACTAACAATACTCTAAACCTCAGCTGATTTCTGGCAGATGAAGGAGTCCATAATACAGCCTCAAAAATATTCACAAAAGTAGCAATTTTGGTGGTAATGCTGAAGAAATGAAAGAACTATATACGCAGGCAATAATTCTCTCCCCACCCCTTCACTTTTCATAAAATAGTTGTACGTTAGTGTTCTTGTTGAATTTTAATTGACTCCTTATGATCATTTTTATGTGTGTTTTATTTCTATTTTAACGTGCATTTGTATTCAAGAAGCATTTTACTTTTGGGATCTGTGTGTTCAGATTTCTTGTTAGAGTCTTTATACTTCATTTGTGTGTATTGAATGTTATTCCTAGGTTAGAGTGGCTACTTTTGGTTGCTATGGTAACTTGTTTTTGTTTCATGTTATTGACTTCTTGTCTCTTCTGATATTTCTTCATTTTCCATTTGTGGAGTTGATGCTTTCATATTTTTCAGGAAGTAATCATAATAAAAAACTAATAATAATAATATTACAATTATGACGAATAATAGCAACAACAATAATAATAGCAATATTATTATTATTATTATTATTATTATTATTATTATTATTATTATTATTCCATTTTTAAGATGTGTTATAGTGTTCCTGATTAGGTAATACAGGTCTGAGTTTTTCTTCTCTGTTGTATTACTTTGAAGTGTCTTTGATTTGCACCACAGTCCAGATTCCTTTTTTGTTTGATTCCTTTTTGTTCTGTTTCTTTTTTATTATCTTTACGCAGACTTAGTAATGCATTTAAGTTGGGGTTGTCTTCTTGTGATGACTAATGCTATTTTGTTGATTTATTTTTTGTGGGTATATATGTGCTTGAGTGTGTTTTTTCCCTTCTTCATCATTTTTCAAGATGGTGTCAGTTTGCTGGATTTTCAAGTCTGTGAAGAAATAAGGATCTGTGACTTAATGTGGGTCTAGAAGTCATGCACTAGTGTTTACCTTTTTCTTGCTCATGGAACAGATTTGTATGCAAAAATACATGCACACATGACCAAATACACACACACCATTTGCAGTGAGTAGAACTATAAAAATATTGGCTTGACTGAACATGTGGTCAGAGAGGATCCTGTTAAATTTATGCATGAATGCATAAATGATTTACCAAAGGAGTTATTAATCTGGACTGCAAAACTGATACAGCGCACAGAGTTGAAAAATTATACCTTTGAATGGA
Organism: Protopterus annectens; assembly: GCF_019279795.1. Taxonomy (NCBI): domain Eukaryota; kingdom Metazoa; phylum Chordata; order Ceratodontiformes; family Protopteridae; genus Protopterus; species Protopterus annectens. The sequence continues at coordinate 744,346,021 of NC_056732.1, forward strand.
AATCCTTTTTATTTAATTATCAAGAGTCTCATTTTAGATCTGAAAAGTGGCCTGGCACAGTGGAAGTTAAAAAATGTTCCCCCGAATTCATGAAGCCCGGCGCAAGTCCGGCGTAAGGCTTGTGCCGGCTGTGCAGCGTAGATGTGGAGTAGATGCACCACATGCATATTAATGAAGGCGCGCAGCCTCCACGTGCATAGGAAACGTGCGTGCGTACAAGGGGCGTATCGAAGTTGCGCAGGGAGGCGTGTCAATGTTGGCTTTCGAGGAGTAACCTAAACTGCTGAAAATTATATTCCGCCAGCAATAGTAATCGTACCTATCAGTGTCCATGGAGACTGAAACGTATGCAAAGCAGAGTCCCTGCGAACAGAAAATGAAGAGTCAAACACAAATGCACGGTAGGGAATAACGGGTCCCTACCCATGAACAAATGACAGGAAAACCGTGTGCCTGTAGTCCAACGTAGTGTTGATAGCTATACCATGTGGAAGTGAAACGTATCAGATGTTAGCGCGCTGCCAGTAGGTACATCCAGTCCAACAGAGAGGGTCACCAACCGTCCCATAATTTGAGGGAGGGAACATAGCTGTGCAGATGTGTCCATAACAAAATATACGAGGAGAAAGGTAGATAGAAGTAGTGACCGTATGTCTGAATCATATCCCACAAGCCATGTAATAGTCACATACAAAAGGTATGCCCATATTTCACATACCAAATGTGATAGGAAATAGCATACGCATGTAAACGAAACAGAAGGAGCATATAAACAAGCCATAACAACACGGACACATGTAGGCCGAAAGGAACAGTAAGGGTGTGTACCTATGTGCGTGAGGTATAGCATGTGGAAAGAAAACATGGCAGGGTAGTCCACACAACCATAAAGGTACTCGACACATGTAGGGTAGTCAATGTGTAACTCTGGCCGTGTCATGGGCCAACAACCAAAGTAGTGCTGTATGGGGTGTGAGTAATTCGCGTGTGAGGGGTGTGTGTTTAATGGTAAATTCCTCAAAGGCGATACTTGTGTTGTATGCAGAAAAGGTGAACCAGAGGTGTATGAGGGGGCAGCGGGTGAAGTGGAAAGAAACACAACCTCATGTAGAAACAGCTGCAAGACAAGCAGACAGGCCATAGTGTAGAACACAATCCCACAAACATATGAATATGGAAATATGTGAGACAAATGTATAGATGCGGCACCGTCACATACCCACAGATGGGTCCTGATGGAACTGGCCATAACAAACGCAACACACCTGGATGCATAATAGCCTACACAGCATACCCTCCACAACACACAACCTGCCACCATACCAGAACGTCCACCAAATCCAGCTGTACTTGGTCCACTGGTTTGTTGCAGAAACAGCTACACACAGTGACCCCTACGCATATGTAGTAGGTATTGTCACCCTAGGCAGTGTCAGGATTGCAAACCATGTATCCCCTGCAGGTAAAACCCCCTGCACGTTTTCGTGCAGCCACAAAAATCTTCATTATCTAACTTGTTTTGGTTTTGACCAATTTTTGGGATATCCCTCACGGGATGACCAACTTGTGTAAATAGTAGAATGGGTATGATGACATGATGTCCAATCCAGTAGATATCTGGACACAAGTCGGAACGTGCAGTGGAGGTCCATGACACTGTCCAGCCCTAAGTGGGCATGCATAACCTACCACCCAGGATAAAATACCTTCCCGTGATGCACGTGTCCAGACATGAATAAGAGGGAGAATATAATGCACACATTTGCAAAGTGGAAAACGGCATGAGGGCGAGGAAGACACTATGGAAACAGGCCAACCCTGATCAAGTGTGAGGGACACTGACTGTGTGCAGTCGTGACTGACCATACCTGTCAACCTGTGTGAGCAAGATATCTGGACAGAGCCATGAATATAAGTGAGACAAAGGTCCAAAATCAGGGACAATCTGTAAACATATCTCTTAGAAACATAGAATTTGATAGAATAACCAACTGCAGTCTTTAATGGAACACAACAGCATATTACATAGGTCCATGCCATACCACTCAACTATCCGGATATTAAATGTCCTGAGAGTTTATTTCCTAATTTACTTTAATAGTCACATAAAACGGTTATTTTATATATGAATCCTCAATATGTTATGTGAAGTAGCATAAGCAATTCAAATGTTACTAGAATAAGCTATTATATATACAAAAAAGGTTAAAGTTCAGTACTATGCACGGCTGTAGGTATGTTTTGTCCTGGAAAATCTGACATCTCTACAGAACATGTCCCACTTTGGGCAGTCAAAAAGGTGGCAACTCTAAGAAATACCACAGGTTCGCCCCATAGTGTTGGTGTGTGCCTCCGACAATCTGCACCAGTGTGGTAAATAGCTGAGGATTGACGTCACTAAATAATGAGAAATATCCTGAGTATAAGACTCCACAACCTGCAGAAAAGTCATGCTAATGCAAAACCTAGCATTCTATCAACGTTCTAAGCTTGTAAGAGCAATCGTTAAAATGTGTCCCTAATTGTCCCCCCATCGTGTAGGTTTTGCGCAGGTTCGGTGCTCTAAGAGGTTGAGAGGTATGGTCTGTACATATTTACAGGAACAGCCCTTCACACTTGTGTAATGTACAACTGCATACCTGTAGTCACTTCATGTCCAAAAATAATAATCCCCATATGACTGTATACAGGTAATAGTCAAATGTGAATGGGAACACCCCTCACCGTGGAGTATGGACTATAACAACCCCACCCATAATATGTAATGCCAACAGAATAAGCTGCTGACAGGTGCCCAAACACCTGTGTCTATAAACACAGGTAAAACTTCAAAATAGGGAGATAATCCCTGTCCATATGCTTTGTCTGACATTTGACCTCGGCCAGGGAAGTTCCATTCACCAGGTGGACAAGCCTAAACCCAGATCACTACATGAACACCCTGACAATCAAAGACCTGTATGTGGCTGGACTATATGCCTTGGTGTTCTGCATATCCTCGGAGTGATTAACAATGCAGCTGGAGTCCACAGCAGTAGGCAATAGGGAATGTGTAATATGTAGTACCGCCTTCTTCCCAGCAGGAGAATGGATGCCTGTGTCGTAGGTGAAGCGGTGAGGCGTATGTTGATGTAGCTAAGTACTATGGGTATGCATATAAATGAGGGAGAACACCAATAGAATAGTGGTTCCGGTATCCGGCCAATGTGAATGCAGTCCCGGTTGACCTACGACCACTGCACATATAACTTGAAAGTGTAATGAAAGCATTCGTGCAGTACACACATTTAAATATGTAAAGGTGAACGTGTGTTTCACAGTAGTCTGTAAACTGGAATACAGATATGTAACTGTTACGGTCAGAATTATGAAAGTTCATGGAAGCACAGTTATCTATGAAAGACATGTAACCCACAATAAGGCTATGCAAGTGCGCCTGCGCGTGTGTAATCTGCTCACAGAATAGAAAATGAATGGTGTTTTCCCCACATTCTATGTACATGGCTCATACCTGTTAAACCCGTAAAGTACGAAACCGGACAAAGCCATGACAACAACTGGTACAAATAGGGACAATCCCCAGATATTGCCCTAACAAACATAGAAAGTGGATAGAATAACAGGTGTGTCACTAGCATGGATTCTCTGAAGGGTATGAAGTCGTAACTTGAAATGTCTGTCATTATTTACCAATGTCTGTCTTTAATGATATGCCACTAACTTTCCAGATAGACACAAGGTTATGAAAAATGGACCAAAGATAAGAGGCAAACAGCTGGACATGCAGCGGAAATCTGTACAGTTGAAAGGTATGATATGGAGATATATATACACATATATCCACAGACATAATCCAAAGCAAATTACGAGATGAGGAATGTACAGACATATGTATATATGTACATATATAAATCTATACACACACGATACATGAATAGATATATACACAACAAACATATGTCCCTGTACATATAACACATGTACATAAATAGGTCATGGTATAGCTAATATGGATAGACAGACAGACATGCATGAAAGGAGAATACACCGATGGTTTCCAAACCATTGTCCGGAAAGTACCAGTGTGACAGGGCCTGCAAGTTCTACACGTTAAACATGAATATAGGTGTCCTTTGCAGGACCCCAAAAATTGATCCTGTACGAAGTGCCAACCATCATTGATGCAAAAGAAGTCACACCTGCAACTACCATATAGGTGTACATGCAACAGTAGCAGGTGCAAGGGTAATAACACATGGGTCGATTGAATGTATGACATACAAGCTGATATCCACAGTGGATAGTGCTCGGAAGTGTCCTCACACTTTATTATTGCTCACATTAAACATGTCTAATGGGTACTGTGGAGGTGTGTCAGGTATGGGAATTATGGGTATGTAGAATTGGGCCAAGGTGTTGGTTGGCACAGATCTATTAGGTACGCCCCATGGGAGTGATCATATACCTATGTGGGTATAGCACATGCCTACATTCTCCAAAAAGGTGCAACCCATCTACTGGATATTGTGTAAACCATTGGGGGAAGACGTAGGGACCTATATCAGTGTCATGTAGGTGATTATCATGGATGGACATGCGTACGACCAAGATGGTAACCATATCTGCCAGAATGTCAGAATAAGACAGCTGGACTAAGGCATAGTACACGACAGACAAATAGGGACTATATTAAATATACCTCAGACAAAGTCAGACCGTTGATAGAATAATTGCATAGTCAGGAATACGAATGTTATGAGAGTTAGTAATCATGAAATAGAAATGTCAGTCATGATTACCTAACCGCACAGTCCGTCATGGCTTGCCAGCAATCTACCAGAAAGGCACATTATCATGACAAATGTAACAGAATCATAGGTCAAACCCCAGGGCATATACCCATAATGTGTACAGGTGAGAGGTATGAAGGTAACCCGTCCTAATGAAATGTACAGAACTAGTGATACTAGGTGGGCAGGTGAGAAGAAAGACGTCAGGACAAATGACAAAACATGTACAAGTCATAAGCATGTTTGTCCACAAATGTGAATTACAATGTATGGCCTGTGAAAGTCAATGTGGAAGGTTAATAGACTCAAAAGACATGTGTCCCTCAGGGTGTCATGCAGTGTCACTGATACAGTGTCCAGTCCCCATACTGCATGAGCTCTGCCACTGACGGAAAGCGCAAATACCGGCGTACACATAAGGTACATGATGGAATAATTAGTGTGGATAGGCACCTGTTGGCCTGTGTGAGGAATATAACCCAGTGGGTGGGTGTGTCCTGCAATAGGAATGTAATGGTAACTGGCCTGTGATGGCACCATGTATTGTGTGTATTGGCGTAAGGAAATTGATGTCCAGTATCAGAAACATACCTCGCAACTGTACGAATGTGCAGATGTATGCCTCATATGTGTGGTGTGTTCCTCTCACAATCTGTACCTGTCTGCCAAATACCTGAGAACTGACATCATTAAATAATGATAAACATTTGTGTTGAAGACCACAAATCCCTCAGAAAGGTCATACTAATACAAAACCTATAATACTGTCAACTATCTACGTTTGTAAGAGCAATATGTAGAATCTGCCCCTATCTATCCCCCCATCATGTTAGGCTTTGTACAGATGTTTTGCACTAGGAGGTTGATAGGTATGATCTGAAACAGATACATGTCTGAGGAAACAGCATTATCGACTGCAAGATAACTCAGAAGGTATGAAAAGCGCTGAAGTAGGAAGTTCATCCGCAGGTATGTGCTGACATGTCAAATGACACAGCAGTCTACAGGAAGTACCTATAGGGTGTCACCTTTACCAGTGATGTCAGTGGGACATACCCACAGCCATGCATACACAACAAATAGACATAGCACACAGCAAAGCCTAGGCCATGATACATGAAGCCTCTGGCGTGTATGGATTGAGTGAGAGTACAGCAAGGAAAGATGACTGCCAGGATATTCAGCAAACACCTGCAGGGGTGTGCAAGACCACCCGTAACATGAACATTGCACAGACAATGTTGGGATTTGCAACATACCCCATTTGTATGTGTAAGCTATGCAAATGATGTAATGATAGGGTTGCCACCTTTCCAAATGCCCAAAGTGGGACATTTGTGCTACAAACATCAGATTTTGCAGGGCAAAACATACCCACAGCCAGTACAAAGGACAGAACTTCAGTTTTTTGCCTGAATAAAAGTCTATTCTTGTAGCATTTTAGTTCCTTATTCTGTTTCTTATAACATTTAGGTGTTTCAGATACAGAATAACTGTTTTATGCAACTATGACATAAAATATAGAAAATAATTTTGTCCTAAACTCTTGGGACATTTGCCACTTTTCTCACATTTTTTGCAGGACACAACTGCCCAAAGAGGGACTGTCCCTCGCAAAGTGGGACAGGTGGTAACCCTACGTAATTACGCGATACATGAAACAGTAAGCTGTCCATGCAAGAGCAGAGTTATGTGCAGAAATGTACCCTGATGTTATGCGACTAATGTTATGCACATTGCTAAATGGAGCAATGACAGCTGCAAATACAGTATGAATACAGTCGAAGAAGCATGCCAGTGTCCAAGTCCAAGGCAGGGGCGGCTTTGTCCATTGGATATCAATGAACCAGTAGTTGTCCTCCCCCGATCCCTGGTGTGGAAGTGTAGCGCAGTGCCACAAGAACGCGCTGCACTTCAAAACAAGACATATGGATAATATACATACAAAATGTAGGTTTAGTTACATGGTAGTACACCATGCAGATGAATGGTAAGCTGGAGACAACATGGCTACTGCGTACTGGTACTTATGTGTGGAAGTGCTCTGTCAGAGATGTAACGAAGCATTTGTAAGCAATGTGAGGCAAGTGAGGCTTAGGATAGTGAATCACAACATGTCATGCCATATGGGCCAAGCCTCTACAGTGTAGTGTAGGTTAAGGGGACTATTAGAGTAGAAGATAGGTGACAACATGAGTGTGTATGTACAAAACACTGTAACCTCACTGGAGCAGTGTCACATATGTGCTGTCAGTAGTCAGTGGAAGAGACGTGTCATGAGCTATCCTAAGGAAGGTCAGGAGACTGACAGCGTATGCCATGGATACCACCGATGTGACCTGCAAACCTGCCCACAGTGTGACCGCACCTGTGCGCGCCAGTAAGCCCGAGTAAGTATGTGTGCATGCGTGTTAGCCAGTGTGCGCGTGTAGAAGAACGAGTAAGCTAGTGTATGAATGGTGAAGTCCGTGTAATTTCGTGTATGCGTTTGTAAGCATGTATACATGTGTACTACACATATCACACACGTACTGCACACACAGACACACATGCTGCCAATACTACACACATCAGTGAAATGGCACATGGATGGAGACTACATCATCAGAAGTAACAGTGCTGTAAACTATGCTACAGTGATGGTCATAGCTGCAATGCATCATGCCTGCTGAAGTACACCTGGAAGTAACACACTGTGTGTTAACGGCATGCTAACATTAATACAGTGGAATAAAGCCACCGTGTGCAGCAGCACCTGGTTAGTCAGATCCTGCATCAATGTCACACATCACAGGTGGTGGCACAGGTGACATCATATGCACAGGGTGTGGTGTTAACATGTCCAGAACTGTCATAGAGCCATCCAATGTACACGTAGGTGTGTGTGTGTGTGTGTGAGGGACAATGGTTACTGCATGGCCCAATGGTGGTGCAATGGGTGTGTGTGTATGTGATAGCCGTAGCTGTTTGTGGTAAGTGTGTGTGTCTGCATATACACAGGTACAGCATGTGTCAGCCATATACAGGAGATTGTGGGACAGTCACAGACCATACCTGCCAGGCTGTAGAGATCCCCATTACAGGCCATGGACACTCCTCCATGCATCCAACACAACTCAGTCCTGCACCTGTCAATGTCTACACATACAGTCCTGGGATCTGTACCACAACCTGTGGATAAACGTGTGTCTGTAATGTTAACCTGAGGTGCATAGAATTGACAGTTACTACAGATGGATATGAACCATACTCACACTCCAATGTAATAACCACTGCTGACTGTTGCCGAGATCTGCATACGACCAGTCAAAGGTGCTGCACTAACATTGTTTCCAGTGCCCGTGTAATACCCAGCAACACAATAACTGGTCACTACACATGTATAACCCACGATCACTACAGCACACAGTATGTGCACTATCACAGAGCCATAGCAGATGTACATACATCCATGGTGCTCACGTACAGGCAATGCAGCAGAGTCAAGAGTGATAATCCCAACATACATATCTATATACAATATACTTTATATATATATATATATATATATATATATATATATATATATATATATATATATATATATATATATATATATATATACATATACATATACATATATATATATATATATATATATATATATATATATATAGATATATATAGATATAGATATATATATATATATGTAGATAGATACACACACACACACACACACACGTGGCAGGGTTGGGAGCAGAACATAAACGTAAGCACTGTACCACACGACAGCATCACTCAGTTACAAAACGCGCTACCGTGATCAGTGGATCACATGATTCACACAGGCACACGTCTAGCCTGCAGACAGCAGCATCAAAGGCAAAGACACCGCACGGATGTTATGGAGAGTGAATACTGTAAAAGCAATTTACTGTCGTCATGCAGCTGGAAACACACACACACACACACACACACACTTGGCAGGGCTGGGAGTTGAACATACACCTAACCACCCTAACACACTACAGCATGACGCATTTACAGAATGCGCTACCGAGATTACTAAGCACAGCAGTCCCAGTGGCAGTCATCTAGGTGCGTGTCATCATCCGCAAAGGCAAAGACGTCGGTAGCAAACTGCTGTGGTGTGCGGCATCTAAAAGCAAGACTGCATCCCCAGGCAGACAGGAGCATGCGTGTGAACACACACACACACACACACACACACACACACACACACACTTAGCATGACGCATTTACAGAATGCGCTACCGAGATTACTAAGCACAGCAGTCCCAGTGGCAGTCATCTAGGTGCATGTCATCATCCGCAAAGGCAAAGACGTCGGTAGCAAACTGCTGTGGTGTGCAGCGTCTAAAAGCAAGACTGCGTCCCCAGGCAGACGGGAGCATGCGCGCGAACACACACACACACACACACTTGGCAGGGCTGGGAGTCGAACATACACCTAACTACTCTAACACACTACAGCATGATGCATTTACAGAATGCACTACCAAGATTAGTAAGCACAGCAGTCCCAGAGGCAGTCATCTAGGTGAGTGTCATCATCTGCAAAGGCAAAGACATCGGTAGCAAACTACTGTGGTGTGCGGCATCTAAAAGCATTACTCTGTCCCCAGGCAGCTGGAAACACACACACACACACACACACACACACACACACACACACACACACACACACACACACACACACACACACACACACACTTGACAGGGCTGGGAGTCGAACATACACCTAACTACCTTATCACACTACAGAATTACGCATTTACAGAACACACTACCGAGATTACTGAGCACAGCACTCCCAGAGGCATACTTCTAGGTGGGTGACATCATCTGCAAAGGCAAGGACGCTGATAGGGAATGTATAGAGAGTGAGCAGTCTGAAAGCATATTACTGTCCCAAGGTAGACGTAGACAAACACACGGTAGTGGTGTGATTGGGGCAACCAAATATCTACGGAACACTACAACAACACTACATAGATATGGGACGTGCCACAGACAGTACACCCTTCAAGACAGCAACCAGTGTGTTCAATGTAGGCATCCATTGTGACATTGAAAATGGACATCTGTTGCCTGGATGACCACCATCGCTATACAGGATGTCAATGGCCATGCCCACACGCTTAGTATCACACATCTGTTTGGAATGTACTGTGTGTCCATCTACACAATGGCATACTGGGCATGCTCACACACTTAGCAGTTGCAAAGGGCCATCTTGCATGCACACGGATTCTAAACACGGAAGGGCGCAGTTTGGAATGTACTGTGTGTCCATCTACACAATGGCGTACTGGGCATGCTCACACACTTAGCAGTTGCAAAAGGCCATCTTGCATGCACACGGATTCTAAACACGGAAGGGCACAGTATGGTATTACTGTCCCCATGTACATGAAGGCCATTCACATGTATTGACCAGTACACACTGAGGAGCTATCACAGATGTCTCAGGTGCATATCACAGAGGTATACACCACAATCTACAATGTAGCCCTCCGACATCACCATGTCATTGGACCAGCAATACACAGCCATACATTAACACAACACTGTGTGACTCATGACCAGTGCACTGTACATAGGTCTACAGCAACTGTGCAGATTACACATGCATTGACAGGGTTCCATCATGAGTTATGCATTGCATTGACACCACTGTACATAACCAGGTCAGCTCTACACATACCAGGGGCCCTGGGTCTTACACAGCTGTGACAGATGACTGTCGCTGTACACCAATGAACACACATGTTTGGCTATGTCATACATGTAATTGCAGTGGATATGTGCATGGACCACACACAACACATATGTACATAGCATAGCTTTTGCTGTCCTCCGTGCAGACAAGTGGCTACAGCAATCATACGCACGCAAATTGAAGGTGGGTCCATGGCTGTTGAATGCTAACAGTACATGAAGCAGCAATGTTGACCAAGGACACATTCCCTCTGTACTAGTTACCCATGACACCCATCATATCATACAACAGTCCATGTGTTATGTATGTCAACACACATGTCCACCAATTGCAATGCATACAAACATGGCTACATGACAGGCATGTAGGACCAACACACATGTACAAACTGTAGTGTGCATACAGCTACCATGCATGTGCAGTAGCTGATGTAAGTAACTAATCTGTGCCTAACTACAACATGCAGTTGCAATGCAGCCCCATCATTGACACCTGTATATGGTGACATACTGACAGTACGGTAGGGTGTACAGCAGGTATTGATAGATGTGTGTACATAAAGTGGTGATCCGCCTGTGTAGATGGATGTTTGCCAGGGATGGCTCACATGTGTGTCACACGCCATCCTACCATTACATGTGCAAACAGTACGCTATGTTACCGTTACTTGACGGTGGAGACATAAAACCTACACAGCGGTCAGGTGTCACCGACAGTACGTCACTTGACACCTGTAACACTTACATCCTCCCGTGTGCATATAGCAGCACAATTGCCAAAGGTAGCATTGGTACACATAATGCGGCCAATACTGCTGCATGTCTGTCAGACGTATCATCATATAGCAGGTGTATCATTCACAGTACTGCCATGTGTGTTTGCTTGTGTGACCATATATGCTACATATGGTGGGGAATACATCCCAGTTGTTACACACCCCTCTACACTGTTGTAGAAATCTGTACATACTGCAGTGTGGAAAGCATGATGTAGGCAGGTGTGGTGTGTGTATCACACACATCAGCTATCCATATGTGTATGACATTTGTGGTCTCCACAGTGTGTGTGTGTGTGTGTATGTAATTATGTATGGCTGTCTGGTGCATGGAGTGAGGGTGTATGCTACCATACAGAACACACAGCATCCCTAACCCCTCATGGTGATGCAGTCCACTACCCTGTTGATGCCATCGGTCTCAGCCACACTGGCTACCTGTACATGTTCTTTCTCTGTGTCGCATTGTGTGGGTTCACAGTACTGTGACGGTAATGACCACATAGGCAAGGATCCTCACCTCAACACTATGGGGTGTGCGTTATAGTGTTGTTGACCCCGTGAGTGTGAACATGTTCCTGTAATGTGACAGGGTATTACTGCTACACAGTGAGGCCTCATGCTATCAAGTGACCTCTAACATTATCATTGGCCAGACCACTGTGTACAACCCCTGCACCATGTCAACATACCTGTGATGTGACCTGGTATGGATGTCACATCTCTAGCCACTGTAGCCTATTAAACTGCCCACATGCTTCTGGATCAGTATATGTGTGGACATCTGTGTTATGTTAGACTTTCTAACAGTCAGGCTGAGGCTACGTCTAGCATGCTGATATTGCCATATGTGCCTGTGAGTACTCCACAGTTAAACATGGGAGACTGCAAACAGTGCTACCTGTAGGCACAAGCAAGTAGACCATAAGGAGGGAACCAGGGCATCATTACCAACATGCTGTTACTGTTGTTACTGAGACACATACTGTGAACATATATCAATGCATGCTAAACCTGTACTACATGGTATGTCTGGTGTGTGTCACCAGTACACAACTAATGTAATATACACGTCTCTCACTATTCACACACAACTAATGTAATATACACTTCTCTCACTATTCTTACACAACTAATATAATATACACTTCTCACTATTCTGTACACCCTGCGCATCAGACCATTTCAGCATGTCCCTGCACCAATGGTGTGGATGACAGGGATGCGGTGCAGGCTTCATCATATGCACAGGGTGATAATGTTTGCCAGGGGCATAGGCTGCACCGATGGATGACATCTTGTGTGTGGGTAAGGGCCAGTGATATGATTGGACATGTCTGTTCAGTATGCATGTGGGTGTTGTGGTGCCCTACAGATGTCTTTGCTGTGTGCGTGTATGTGTGCACACAGTTCTGCCTTTTCTGAGGCCTACACGGGGTATTATTGACAGCTCCAGATTGTACAGACCAGGTTGTACAGCTCACTGTGTCCGGCCACGTGACCTGTGCCTGCCAGGGGTTACACGGGCACTACCAGGCGGAGGTACAGCTTGGCTACTGTCTGACGACACATGTCCACTGGAACCGTGTCCCCACTGGGAACGTCCAGGGCCATGTCCACGTGGCCTGCTGTGTCCTGGTGTGGACAGCGCAACACCAGCTGCACTGCTACTGCTACCAGCACTATGGGAGCAGGCATGTGAGGTGGCACGCTCACGTTGACCTGCACTAGGTGGTGTAACTGGCCTACGTCCATGTGGCCTATGCCTCACTCCTACCAGATGTTCCAGCACAGACAGCTCACGCTCGCGGATTGCCATGCCACGGTCAAGGATTCCGACCATGTCACCCAGCACCTGTCCAGAACATCAGCAATCTGCTGTTGAGCATTTGCCAATGCCTGGATGTTGTCATTTAGGGTACAGATAGCAGCCCTCTGCAGCCTCTGCCCTTCTCTGTTCTGCCATTCAGCACATGCCTGTGCCACCATTACAGTCTGGAACATGTGTCTGGTGATACCAGCTGCTGCGGTCTGTCCTGCAGGTGCATGCCTGCCAGAGGTCCTCCAACGAGCAGCACCGGCCACATGCCTATGTGGCACATCTGCAGTTATTACACTGACACCATGGTGTGTAGACACACCTTTTGTAGCCACCACACGTTCCTGTTCCACGCTAACAGACGCTGACTGTCCTTCCTCTATGGCCACTGGTGATGTGGTATGTGTTGGCAGCAGAACTGTGTGCAGGGATAAGGGGGACATAGCTGGGATGGCAACCATTGGCACTGATTCAGCCCCTGACAACCCTGCCTGTACCTCATGCATATGTTCATCACTGCTAGTATCTGTGGGGACATTAACATCAGATGGACCGCAGGAGGTTAACGCACCTACATCACCTGTGAATGCAAAGAAAGACTCTAAATTACAATAGACACACACACACACACACACACACACACACACACACACACACACACACACACACACACACACACACACACACAGACACACAGACACACAGACACACCATGCATGTGATTTGACAGATGGCATGCATCATGCCTGTGATACAGCAGAGGGCATGCAGCTCAGACATTAATGGTGTTAGTAAGCATACCTCCCTGGGGTGCACACTACAGCAAGCAGGTGTCATATCAGTAGCCATGCAGTTCACACAATCATGGTAGTATGCATGCTTCCCTGTGATACACCATGTGGACCAGAACATGATAACAGTACACATGGCTGACGTGACCTTGACATGTAATCTGCTGACGTGTGCATTAACATGCATACATGTCTGACACAATGGTGTCCTGACACATGTACAGCATTGTAATGGGCATCACATTGCGGTGTTGTCTGTATGCCCTACAGATAGAATGCATGTTTAGCAAATGTGCATGAGCATGGAAGGGTAGTGTGAGCCGTCTGCATTGCTATACAGTGTGAAGTACAGACACTGTGCCATTGCATGGCATCATGAGGCATCTATATTGCTGTTCAATGCATAATATGTACACATTGCATAGCCATAACTGCATGCATACCCATGACATAACTGTGGAGTGTGACCCACAATGCTGAGGTGTATACACACCACACCATGCTGTGTCAAGTGACAGGTCAGTGGAGGACCTACAGATGACACCCCTGCACAACAACTATGGGGTCTTAGCTGCTTGGCAACCATGTTCACACATAGTGGACATGTCAATTCACCATTTCCCACATGACATTGATGTACCACACACACGAGGTGCACAGCTAACGGTGATGTCCTACAGCAGCAAGGGAAATGTACAGTATCTGTGGCCTGATGTGGTGTCAATGTCTGTGGAAGCTGTACAGGTGACTACTGTCATGATATGACACAGTCGTGATGTTCAGCAGATCTTATATGGTAGACTTCAGTAACACCTCCACTAGCTGTACACAGGCTTTTAGGATGTCCAGTGTACCACATCAACTGTATAATCAGTCAACTAAGGCTATAATTGGACCATGTGTGGACAGTGTGCAACAGGGTGTGTACACACCACATCTACTGTGTGGCTATGTGTCTCTGGCCATCCCCCATGGCCATGTGTGCACATGTGTTGACCAAATGTGTGTGATGGCCATCTATCTCACATGTCTGTGTTGTCCCATATGACATACACCCATAGATATCAGATATGTCACCATCCACAGGGCTATGCAGACAACGGGTTGTATGTTTGGTATGTGGGGTATGGGTCATGGGATAGTGAGACAATATTGCAGCCAGAACACTACGTGTCTAGGACATGTCAGATGGCACATCACAATGTGTGCACCCAATGCAGGGGCATATAACACAATGGTGACACCTGTGGGCTGCCCATATCACTGCTCATTGTGTGGTACTGTTTGCGTACCACACATGTTTTTCCAGTGCATACTACATATGCCTCCATTGTAGAACACCTCCACCATTGTATGAACAGCTGACCACACATGTAGCAATGACAACTACTGTGGTTTCAAGTCAGTGTATCATTTCATTTGTATATATTGCACATGGGTGGCCTGTGTGAATGATGGGTGATGCGAACTGTATATCGTGACTGGAACAAACATCAAGTGTGCAACTGTTAACTGGCCACATGGCAAATAGATCTATGCTTTAACATGCCTGATACTGATGACAGTCTCACCTGCAATGGACTCATGTCTGTGTGGCACGCCAGAGGTACCTGTATAGGGGTGACACAGCAGTATGAACATTATCCCTGACTGTCTGACAGCCACAGGGTGCACTGTGCATGTTAACACATTCACCTGTATAATAGCCTATAGTATGCACATGTGTGCATACACAGGGTAGCATAGTGTAGTATGCAGCATGTGTGTCCACATACCTTGCATATGTTGTTACTTTACATAATGTACAGTGACACATGCAACTAAATGGGATATAATAGCCATATGTGCAG
Organism: Protopterus annectens; assembly: GCF_019279795.1. Classification (NCBI taxonomy): domain Eukaryota; kingdom Metazoa; phylum Chordata; order Ceratodontiformes; family Protopteridae; genus Protopterus; species Protopterus annectens. The sequence goes on from NC_056732.1 coordinate 744,361,768, forward strand.
TACTGACTTACCAGGCAACTACAGGCTCATTGGTTGGGAGGCACCCACCTCCACGTTGGGAGCTAGTGTGTGTGAATGCTGTTCTGAGGGTGTCCCAAGACTGGCCAGTAGCTCCTCGGTGTGTGTGATTAGGGGCTGGGTTGGTGGCCCACCACCTGTTCCACCTTGCTCCCTGGCAATTGCAGTGGCACGCTGTTTTGCATGTTGTATCAAGTCCGTGCAGTGTCTGCACACCTGCTGGTAGGTGCGGTTATGGCTACCCACATCGTTCACCCTCCTGCATAGATCCTGCCACAGGTTGTTCCGCTGCTGGACATTCTGTGGCACGTGGCTGAACAACACCTCGTAGTTCTCATGGAGGTATGAGATGAGGACATCATCCTTCTGGCGGCTGTACGCTGGAAGGTGTGTACGAGGCATTATCTGTAAGACATAATGATGGTGACAGGTCACAGTTTCAGAGATGTACAGAGATACTGCTGCACATACATTTCTATGACATCTAGTACATCTGCACAGTAATCTTTGCAAATCATCATGACACTGACATGACTGACGTGTTTGTGTCACACACATGTAACACCCGTTATGCATTGGATATCATACCATGTGAATGCTGTCTTGATGTGGGCATGTCTATTTGCCTGCACTGGTTTTCTTACCTATCTGCACAAGCCTGGATGTGTCCACTGTACTGCTGTTGACCTTGATGCTGTGTATATGTCACATATCAACACAGACACAGCCTTAATGAACTTGAGCAGTGACAATGCACACATACGCATGGACACCTGTACATGTATGTGTTTTGCCATATACATCTACACAGCACTGTACAGCTGTTCAACATCCTGCCATGGATCGCCTGTGTTGCACATGTGATAGTCATGGGACAATGGCTAGTCGGACGTCATTCGCAGGGATGGTTATCAATCATAGTATGTATGGGCAAGGTTTCCTAGCTGTAACAGACAGCCAGTATGCCACTGCGAGGTGCATCAGTGCCACATTACTGATCCGGACAGTTGATACTACATCTACCATGCGGCCATCACACCATGTATGACTGGGATGACATGTGCAGCTTTGATGGACAGGGTTGCATGGTTTGGCGGGAGTATGTCACATGTATGGCACAGGGATTTGTCCAGCATGTGGCAATCCTAGTATTAGGACAGTGGCTGTCCATGACGTATGTCTTATAGATCAGGATATGGACATGTAGCATGTCCATCATCATGGTGTAGCAAATGTCTTCATGCAAGGTAGACAGCATGCTGCATAGTGGAGGTGAGGATTGTGAAGGCTGGTATCGCCCATCCACGCATGGCCATTACCCCTTAAAGGTGATATGTGATCCAATATTGGTCAATCCAGTGCTGTATATGCCTGTCCAATGATCTCCGTGCTCATGGATGGCATCCTGTCATGACATGGGTACCTCGTATGACTACCCAAGGGGCTTGGAGATGTCACCAAGGCAGGGAGGTGTACTGCACAGCACCATCCCTTACACAGTGTCCATAATGTTGACCACAGCCTAGGTGGTAGTTAATGGGTACAGGGATGTTCACCTAGCGGTGACAATGCTGATATCATCCATCAGAATGTGCACATATGTCACACACCTCACCCACACAGCCCATTCTGTATGTTGTTCACAACACTGACACAGCTATTCCTCATAAGTCATGGGCATTCACATCCTTACATACACAGATGCCTAACATTTGTCTGCATGGTATGGGCTACAATGAGGGTGGAGTACAACACATTAACCCTGTTCTACTGCAGCTGGCACTGGTGTGATATGCACATGTCACTCTGGCACCTTTTGTAGTTGTGAGCCTGTCAACAAGCCACTGGTAGAACACTCCTGTGACATACAAAGTTATTTGTAATCAAACATCCGTACTGTCTTGTACATCTGTACTGCTAACATCTACAGTGACAATGGTTCATGGACATGCACACCATACTCAGCAGGGTTATAGCACGGTGCCACCCATTATGACTGTCGTCACCACTTGTGGGTTGATATTATCCAACACCCTATCTGCATTGTATGGTCATGCTAGGCACTTGTTCAGAACTTGTGAGCATGTCATGAGCTACTGATTAATATAGCATCCATTCCACACCATTTCCCACAGGTACACTGGCTGTCCTAAAATTTCCAGCTTGCTTATGGTACAACAGTTGTTGTACACACGTAACGCACATATCCTGTGAGACATGGTTGTATATACAGGCATGTCCAACTGTCAAGTACCAGTGCTATTGCCCATCTATATGATGGATATGTCATACATGTGGCAATAGAGCAATTGTCTCATGTTCACATTCAATGCTCACCTCCCAACATACGACACTACAGCCTGTGGGGGACGCACTTATGCAGCCCTGCTGGGGGTAATGCTGTCACCAACCCTGACTGCACCTGACAGTCATGTGGGGATGTGTAACATTCACAACACACCCCACTCATCACATAGACTCACATGATCTCCACCACAGGCCACACATACGAGGACAACTTGTGCAGTACCTGTCCATACTCTGTGTAGGCACCAGAGGCAGCCCCCATCATAGTTTCATAGTTTCATAGTTTAGTACTAGGTTATCTTCCCTGGGGCATTTGCAAGCCTAGTCCTAGAGATGTGGCTTTTGCCACCCCATGTAGTGGTACTAAGGTGTATAGAATAAATTTAGAATACTGTGCCTTTGTCTAATAGTGACACATTGAAGACCCCCTTACTTATTAAAATTAGTTTACTGTGCCTCTGTTAAGTAGCGACACAGGGGTGACCCCCGGGGTAAACCTACGATCTCCCATCCACTCATCAAGATTTCTCTTGAAGAGAGTCAGTGAGGGGCTCTGCCTAACATGGACTGGGATTTTGTTCCAGAGTATGGGAAGCCTCTGAGTTATGAATCTGTCCCTCCAGCATGTTCTATTCATGTTTGTACTGAGGTTTAAATCTTTGGCTCTCGTGGTTCTTATGGATTTTGATTTTTTGAGGTGGAGCATGTCCATCAATTCCTGGTTGGACATGGCCTTGTACATCAGACACAGATCACCTCTGAGCAGGCGGTATGCTACTGAATAGAGCTGGAGTTTCTTTAGCCTGGCAGCATATGACATATGTTGGAGACCCTTGATCCTCTTGGTGAGGTACTTCTGGGGTCTCTCCAGCTGTTGTAAGTGCCGGATGAGGTACATAGCAAATGGGGCATTGTACTCAATCATGGGCCTGATAAGAGAGGAGTACAGGGGCACGATGACCTCCTTTGATCTGGATGTGAACCCCTTCTTGATAAGGTGGGCAAGGTAGAAAGTCTTTCTAACCACTTTGGCAACGTGGGTGTCAAATGAGAGGTCACTATCAACTTGGGTCCCCAGGTCTCTGATTACTTTTTCCGTACTCAGTGGGTTACTGTCTATGTGATAATTTGTGGGTACTTTGTTTTTCCCAAAGGGGATGACTATACATTTCTTGGCATTCAGTTTAAGGCCATGATTCTGGCACCAGTTGTCTGTTTCGGTGAGGCCTTTCTGTAGGATGTATGTGTCAGCTGGTGTATCGACTATGGCGCCTAGTTTGCAGTCATCAGCGAACTTTGTCATCCACAACCCTCCCATGTTTGCTTTCACATCTGAGAAGTAAATGCCGAACAAGAGGGGTCCCAGGACAGAGCCCTGTGGGACACCACTTGTGACTGGCTTTGAGTCTGACATGGCTGCCACAATCTTGACTTTATGGGTTCTGTTCTTTAGCCAGTTTGCAACCCATCTTGTGACATATGGATTTACATTTAAGCTGTTTAGCTTATCTATGATTCCCGAGTGGGGTATTGTGTCGAAGGCTTTAGCCAAGTCCAGGTAGGCTGTATGGACTGCCTTGCCCTCATCAATGGCTCTAGTGACTGGTTTGAAAAAGTCAACCAGGTTCAAAAGGCAGGATCTGCCCTTTACAAAGCTGAACTGGGTGGGATCAAGTGTCTGTAGGTCCCCAATGTCGTTGTTTATGATTTCCATAATAATTCTTTCCATAGCTTTGCAAACCAGGCTGGTCAAGCTTATGGGGTGGTAGTTCCCAGGGTCTGTAGTGGAGCCTCCCTTGTGGAGTGGGACCACTGATGCTGTATGCCAGTGTTCAGGTACATATCCTGTAGTAAGGCTAAGGTTAAATAACATTTTTATATGCGGGTTTAGCTCCTCTTGAAGTTCACGTATCATGCAGCCAGGGATACCATAAGGTCCCATAGATGCTGTGTTTTTTGCTTTGCTGAGGGCGGTTCTCACTTGGACATCAGAGATGACAGGGAGGTTACATTCAGCTGGGATGAGTATTTCTTCTTTTGGAGGTGAGGGAGGGGAGAAATTTGCACTGAACCTGGCTGCCAGAATGTTGGCAATATCTGTGGGTTCGGTAAATTTTTTGTCGTTGTGTACTAACTCTGAGCATATCTGAGGGTTTCCGCCCAGGTTTCTAACATAACTGAAGAATGCCTTGTGGTTATCTTTAGTGTTCTTGGAGATTTTTCTCTCAAAGTTGGCCTTGGATATTTTTATGAGAGAACGTAGCTTTCTACTAGTGCTGATCAGAGATGCCTTCCCTTTATGGGATTTTGCTCTGTCTTGCAGTAGCTTCCTTCTTTTGTTATACAATTTGTTTATGGCTGGGGTCCACCAGACAGGACGCTTTCCTTTGGTGGAGAGGGTCTTGGTTTTATTTGGGATTGCACGATCCATGCATTCTTGGAGATGTCCATAGAAAGCATTTGTGTAGGATTCAGCATTGTGGGATGTGGTTTCCATTGGCCCTGTGGGCTTAAATGATACCATCTCAGTCTTGAGAAGTGTAAAGTCGGCTTTTGAGAAGTTTCTCACTGTAGTATTTTGTACTGGGGGTGGAGGTGGCAAATGTATATCCAGGGTGATTAGTTTGTGGTCAGATCTCACCAGTGAGGGCAATACTTCTGGTGTAGAGCATTTTGTCCCCATGTTTGTGATGATCAGGTCTAGTATATTATCCCCCCTTGTGGGAGAGGTGACTAGCTGTTCCATTGCATTTGAGTTTATGAATTCCAGGAATCTTTGGGCTAGGGTGTTAGGGCTAGAATAGTGCACCCAGTCTATGTTAGGGTAGTTGATATCTCCCAATATGATGGTATTTGGTGAGACATTCATATCTTCCAATGTCTTCAGGAAGGCTGAGTGGGGTTCTTGAGATTGGGAGGGTGGTCTGTAACATGCAACCAGTTGTATAGCAGTTTTGCATGTGGTTAGCTGCACCTGGATGGTCTCCGATGCTTCATGAGTTGCCACTAACCCATTAACCAGCCTGGTCTGCAAAGCTATGGAAAGAATCATTATTGAACTCATAAACAGAGACATAGGGGACCTACAGACACTCGACCCCATCCAGTTCGGCTTTGTAAAGGGCAAATCCTGCCTTTTGAACCTGGTTGACTTTTTCAAAACAGTCACTAGAGCCATTGATGAGGGCAAAGCAGTCCATACAGCCTACCTGGACTTGGCTAAGGCCTTCGACACAATACTCCACTCAGGCATCATAGATAAGCTCAACAGCTTAAACGTAAACCCTTATGTCACTAGATGGGTTGCAAACAGGCTAAAGGACAGAATCCATAAAGTTAAAATCGCTGGAGCAATGTCAGACTCAAAGCCAGTCACAAGTGGTGTCCCACAGGGATATGTCCTGGGACCCCTCTTGTTCGGGATTTATTTATCAGATGTTAAAGCAAACATGGGAGGGTTGTGGCTGACAAAGTTCGCAGATGACTGCAAACTAGGAGCCATAGTCGATACACCAGTGGACACATACATCCTACAAAAAGGCCTCACAGAAACTGACAACTGGCGCCGGAGTCACGGCCTTAAACTAAATGCTAAAAAATGTATAGTCATCCACTTTGGGAAAAACAAAGTACCCACAAATTATCACATAGACAGCAACCCACTGAGTACGGAAAAAGTAATCAGAGACCTAGGGACCCAAGTCGACAGCGACCTCTCATTTGACACCCACGTTGCCAAAGTGGTTAGAAAAACATTCTACCTTGCACACCTTATCATGAAGGGATTCACATCCAGATCCAAGGATGTCATTCTACCCCTATACTCCTCCCTCATCAGACCCATGATTGAGTTCAATGCCCCATTTGGTATGTACCTCACCCGGCATTTGCAACAGCTGGAGAGACCACAAAAGTACCTCACCAAGAGGATCAAGGGTCTCCAACATATGTCTTATTCTGCCAGACTAAAGAAACTCCAGCTCTATTCAGTAGCATACCGCCTGCTCATAGGTGTTCTCTGCCTGACGTACAAGGCCATGTCCAATCAGGAACTGATGGACATGCTCCACCTCAAAAAATCCAAATCCATCAGGGCCACGAGAGCTAAAGACTTAAACCTTGGCACAAGTATGAATAGGACATGCTGGAGGGATAGATTCATAACCCAGAGGCTTCCCATGCTCTGGAACAAGATCCCAGTTCATATTAGGCAAAGCCCCTCACTGACTCTCTTCAAGAGAAATCTTGATGAGTGGATGGGAGATCGTAAGTTTACCCCAGGGGTCACATCTGTGTCACTACTAGACAGGGGCACAGTAAACTAATTCTATTATATAAGGGGACTTTCATTGTGTCACTACTAGACAGAGGCACAGTATTCTAAATCTATTCTGTGCATTTTTTGTACCATTTCATGGGGTGGCAAAAGCCACATCACTATGGCTAGGCTTACAAATGCCCCAGGGCAAATAGCATAGTACTAAACTATGAAACTATGAGTCATGACCTCCACTCGGCTGGATCAACCCATACACACCACCTCCAAGACCAGCATTAACCTTGACATGAACACTACCAACATGTGACTGGTGTTCCACACCTGGGGTTATCCCGTCATTGGTGGATTCCGAACGTATGCTAATCAACCTTGTTAACCACATCCCGGCAACACACCCTTCATGGCATACACAGTACATGAGTACTACAACACCTACTACAGACGTCTTATGACAGCGGTTGTTAACGTCATGACACCCGTGCAGATGGACAATGAACTTACAAATGCTGAAACATACCCCAGTGCACTTCATTAGCATGTACACGACTGCATGGATCATGCTATTCTACACAGAGCCATGATGGTACACACCAGATAACAGACGCCACTCTGGTGGTCAAGTTCCATGGACATAATGTACAACAACAGGTGGAGGCTGTTGCACAGTGGTGTACAATCCCATGGGTGGGGTAGCTCACTGGTCAGCCTCGGTAGGCCCACAGGATCCCTCATCACATACTCCAAGACTAGCTACGTAAACATTACTGCAACACTTTCCAGGGTGTACCACAAGGCATTATGGTGGTATGTCAGTAGTCATTGGCAACACCCACATCTTCTCTCACATACAACAGTCACTCAGGAACATTACAGACCCAGGTGATGTTGGCAACATGCTGGCGGATGGATTCAATGCTGACATTACACTCTCTCACTCACTACAGGGCCACAATCCATGCAGGAACATTGCGGTGTCCCTCCAGTCACGCCTACACAGTACTAACATGCACTCTATATGTACTGGGAGACTGGCCCCATGTCACATTCCAAAGTCCCAGGCTGTGATGTCCTCAAACCTCTGAATGACATGTCTCCCCACTAGGCCACCATATTCAGTAATAGCCTTGTCTCAGACATTGTGGCCCCTGAATGGAACACAGCAACATTTATCACACTCCACACAGGTGGCACCACAATGCACAAGTGGGACTATAGTCCTACACACCTGACTGGACTGTTCTGCATGGCTATGGGGCACATCATCAAGGACGTCATTCACAGAGACATTGTTGGGCTCCGGTCCTTTGATGCCACCCGGGTTGGACTTGTTAGGGCCAGATAATGGCCCCTACACCTGGTGGACTCCTTTATACATTTACCAGGGTAGTTGATGATGGTATGGGAGTCCACACATCCTACATTGTCCTCTAATTGCCTTTCAGCACTGTTCTCCATTCTGGTATTGACAACATACACATCCACCTGCACATCATACCCTATGTCTCAGGATGTTATGCAACATGGCTCATGGACAGGACACACACAATGAGGGTAGCATACCATAGTACCTACTGCATTTCAGTTACATTTGCCATACAACAGTCCTCAGTCATTGGGCACCTCATGTTCAGTATATGCTTCCCTGAGGTACAGGCTAGCACAGAGGGACTTTCCCTGCCTAGCTTTACAAACCCCTGCATGCAAAGTGCCATGATTGATCCACCAGCTGATACTGACTCCATCCATACGGGTGTCACTGTGACAGATACCTGATATGAATATCATGGCCTCAAGCTGCATGACACAAGGTGCATGAACATCACCTTTGCATTACACCATTCACCCACTGACTATCACATAGGTGGTAGTCCCCTACATATATGTCACATTGTACATGTTTGTAGTACACACATATGTCGTACCCACTCCTGTGGTTACCGTATTGCCACTGTGGCGTGGATATCCTTCTACGTGGCCACACTTATCTGTACTGGGTGTGTAGCTGGTACATAGGTGCCCATTGTACCTCTGAACGCAAGACTTCTACACACATTCAAGGGTACACCACCCCATTTAGGGTGTACCTTACACAACAGCTACAGCTTTACATACCACACCATTAACACGCCATGACGTTTATTGAGCTCCGACAGTTAAAGTATGTGGCTGAACTATGGACACCATGTCTGTACACATTTGCATACTACATACTCAGGGGTGACCTCTGCTGAACAGACAGGGCCCATGTCCACAACAATATTAATGGATATACTTCACATACGCGACATAAGCAAAAGCCACTGTGAGCAACATGCTCATGGATATGTGCACACACGCAACAATGAGTGGGATGTGCTTGAGGGTTACATTCCCAAACCGGTCACTCACCATGCTTTGGAACATGAGTCCTATGTACATCACGCAGGGACACTCAGTAGCACTGTTCATGTGATACCTCCCTTGGTGGTTGGGAGACACATGTACGCCAGGGATCACTGCAGTGGCTGTACTGTGCAGAGGTGCAGGTAACACATGGCTCTGCTGTTCACAGGACACTACCCTAGAGAGGTGCCACTGGTGTGAACACTGTATTTATGCTTACACATAGACTTGCCAGACTGCATAGTACCCCGCTATGAACCTGTGAAGCTATCACATGTCCTTTGTGCATGGTTACTTGGTAGCCCTTCCATTTAGATTAGCTATCATGCTATTGCAATGTCCCGTGCCTACAAGCCATATGTATCCTGTTATTGTACATGCCAATAGACGATACCTGTGGTATGCATGATATGCCTGTTATGCTGCGTAGAATATCTGACATAACTACCTACAATACTATACATTACACATATTTCACATAGTATCCAATAATGCAAAGCATACTTGCACAGCGGGACCACCTTAGACATGTCATTGTCGTTATATGCCCATATACATGCCTACTGTGACAGTATATCAACATATACTATCCCCTGCTATGGCACATACTTGTTGGACATACCCTACCACTGACGGCAGGTTGTATGGAATTGTTCTGTTTAAAGCCCTCATGTAGCATCCCTTGTGGTGTCTGTGATGTGTACCTTGTGGCCCACTGCTGGATGCACAGTTTCTACATGCATTAGTATGCTCAGCAAGACATCACTACATAAATACCTTTTCCCACTTTATGCATGGCGGACACTTTTAATTAATGCAAACCAGGCTATACATACAGTAAATAATTAATAAAAAACATGCTATACATAAACTTACATACCGAGTGTTCTACATACCTTGTTATCATTACGGACTTTCATCTCTATCTCTCTCACACTGCTTAAACAGGTATTTTGTATGTGCATATGGTTTGAATTTCTAGCAAGTCATCCTTATATACGTCGATACCTGTAATATGGTTTCCTCCCGCCAATAGGTGTTTCTGAGTGACTAATTACTTGCATATCAGCTGTGCAGCTACTCCATTCGCCAATTACGTGGCAACATTGGGGTATAATTTAATTCTCCACTTGGGAGTTGCCCATTTGCCCTACCTTCGGGGAGACGGCCTGTATTGTGTTTTGTTATGTGTAATTGCAACTGCTATGCATAGAGACAATTATACTTTGGATTCATGTCCCCCGTGGATTGTGTGTGACAGCTAGAGTATGTGGTTCAACATGTGGGTGTTCCTGTCATCCCAACATCTGATAACGGACTATTGCAAACAAAACCTGTAACATCGCGGTTTGTTCCATTATATAACGGCTGCAATTTTGCATGGTGCCTTTAATTATATCTCTCACAAGGTATGTTGACGGTTCATAGGTTCATAGGTTCATAGGTTCATACTAGGCTATCTGCCCTAGGGCATTTATAAGCCTAGCCAGAATGTGTTTGGCTTTCGCCACCCATTTTAAATTTATTTTGCTATGCCCTTTTTCGAGGTTAGTATACTGTGCCTCTATCTAACAGTGACACAGAAGTGATACCCGGGGTAAACCTACGATCTCCCATCCACTCATCAAGATTCCTCTTGAAGAGAGTCAATGAGGGACTCTGCCTAACCTGGACTGGGATTTTATTCCAGAGTGAAGGGAGCCTCTGGGTTATGAATCTGTCCCTCCAGCATGTCCTATTTATTTCAGTGCTGAGGTTCAAGTCTCTCGAGCGTGGCTCGATGGGATTTGGATTTTCTGAGGTGCAGCATGTCCATTAATTCGGGTTGGACATGGCTTTATATGTCAGGCACAGATCGCCTCTGAACAGGCGGTATGCCACTGAGTAGAGCTGGAGTTTCTTTAACCGGGCAGCATATGGCATCTGTTTGAGCCCTTTGATCCTCTTGGTGAGGTACTTTTGGGGTCTTTCCAGTTGCTGCAGGTGTCTGGTAAGGTACATCCCAAAGGGCATTGTACTCAATTATGGGCCTGATGAGGCATGAGTAAAGAGGCACGATGACCTCCTGATCTAGATGTGAATCCCTTCATGATTAGGTGGGCTATATAAAATGTTTTTCTAACCACTTTGGCCACGTGGTTGTCAAATGAGAGATTGCTATCAACTTGGGTCCCCAGGTCCCTAATTACTTCTTCTGTACTTAATGGATTTCCACCCATGTGGTAATTTGTGGGCACTTTGTTTTTGCCAAAGGGGATAACTATACACTTTTTGGCATTTAGCTTGAGGCCATGGCACTGGCACCAGTTGTCTGTTTCTATGAGGCCCTTTTGGAGGATGCTTGTGTCGGCTGGAGAGTCGATTATGGCACCCAGTTTGCAGTCATCTGCGAACTTGGTCAGCCACAGTCCTTCCGTGTTGGCCTGTACCTCCGAGAAATATATACCGAACAAGAGAGGTCCCAAGACTGAGCCTTGTGGGACACCACTTGTAACTGGTTTGGAGTCTGACATGGCTCCAGCAACTCTAACCATGTGGGTTCTGTCCTTGAGCCAGTTTGCAATCCATCTAGTGACATAGGGGTTTATATTTAAGCTGGTGAGCTTATCTATAATGCCCGAGTGGGGTATTGTATCGAAGGCTTTTGCAAGGTCCAGGTAGGCTGTGTGGACCACCTTCCCGTCGTCAATGGCCTTGGTGACTGTTTCAAAGTAATCAACCAGGTTTAAGAGGCAGGATCTGCCCTTAACAAAGCCGAACTGGGTAGGATCCAGTGTTTGTAGGTCCCCAATATCTTTATTTATGAGGTCCATGATGATCCTTTCCATAGCTTTGCAGATCAAGCTAGTCAGGCTTATGGGGCGATAGTTTCCAGGATCCGTTGAGGCACCACCTTTATGGAGAGGGACCACTGTTGCTGTACGCCACTCTTTGGGCACATATCTTGTAGTAAGGCTGAGATTGAACAGTAGTTTTATGTTTGGGTTTAGCTCTTCTTTGAGTTCATGTAAGACGCAGCCTGGGACACCATCTGGTCCCATTGATGCTGTGTTTTTTGCTTTGGAGAGGGCGGCTCTTACCTGAGCATCTGAGATGTCAGGGGGGCAGCACTCTGCTGGGATAGATATTTGCCCTTTGGTGGGGGCAGAAGTTTGCGCTGAACCTGTCAGCTAGGATGTTGGCAATGTCTGTGGGTTCGGTGTATTTGTCATTTTGGACTAATTCTGAGCATACCTGGGAATTACCACCCAGGTTCCTAACATAACTAAAGAAAGCCTTGTGATTATCCTTGGTGTCCTGTGCAATTTTTCTCTCGAAGCTGGCCTTAGACAATTTTATGTGTGCCAGTAGTTTTTTGCTAATACTGATCAGTGATGCCTTCCCTTTTTGGGATTTTGCTTTATCATTTAGTAGCTTCCTCCTTCTATTGTATAGTTTGTTTATGGCTGGGGTCCACCAGACAGGACATCTGCCTTTGGAGGATTGGGTCTTGGTTTTATTTGGGATCGCATGACCCATGCATTCCTGAAGGTGTTCATAGAATGCGTTTATAAATTATTCTGCGGTCTGGGATGTATTTTCCACAGGCCCGGGGGCTTTGAAGGATTCCACCTCAGTTTTGAGGAGTGTAAAATTTGCTTTAGAGAAGTTTTTCACTGTGGTTTTCTGGGCAGGGGGTGGGGTCGGGATGTGAATATCCAGTGAGATTAGTTTATGGTCTGATCTTGCCAGTGAGGGATACACTTCTGGTCTGGAGCATAGAGTCCCCATGTTGGTGATGATCAGGTCCAGTATGTTTTCCCCTCTTGTGGGAGTGGTAACAAGTTGTTCCATAGCATTTGAGTTTATAAATTCTAGGAACCTTTGGGCTAGGGTGTTGGAGCTAGAGTAATGATCCCAGTCTATGTTTGGGTAGTTGAAGTCGCCCAATATAATGGTGTTTGGAGAGACCTTCATATTTTCCAGTGTTCTCAGGAAGGCCGAGTGGGGTTCCTGGGTTTGGGAGGGTGGTCTGTAGCAGGCTATAAACTGGAAGGCAGTTTTACCCACTGTTAGTTGCACATGGATAGTCTCTGATGCTTCGTGCTTTGCCACCAACCTGGAGGTGTGGGTATCTTTGATGAATACCGATACTCCCTCCTTTTGTGGTTCGGGTCCAAGTTTTGGGGCAAAAGCATGGTATGAGGTATAACCTGGTAGTGCTGGGGTGCTCTCGAGCCCTGAACCAGGTTTCTGTTACTGCACAGATATCAATGTTCTCCATGCTAAGGAGAGTTTCGAAAGCGTGCATCTTGAGGTTTAGACTTCTGGTGTTGAGCAGCATTACTCTTAGTTTCTTATCCCTTGTGATACCTATGGAGGTGGGTTTGTCTTTAAGCCTTGCCTAAAAAGGCACTATGGGGGTAGCAAGAGCCTTTGCCAATATCCGAAGCCCAGGGGTGACAGGTGCAAGCCGTCCCCAGCTAAGCATCGTGGCTTGTCGAGCATATCATCCCAAGCTGACAGGCATTGATCCCCTTTGAATGACACCAGTACTTAAGCCAATTGTTGAAATTGATCATCTTGTCTTCATATTGTGGCATCATTCTTGGTGAGGGTAAGATGCTACTCAAGGTCAGGGTCATACCGGCCTGGGCTACATGCTCAGAGAGCTCCTTTATGTCTCTTTTCATGTAGTCCAGGGAGGTGCCTCAGGTCATTCACACCAGCATGGACAATGACTGAGTCATATTTGTACTTGCCTTGGAGTGACCTGAGTGCTTGTGTTATGTGGCGGATCCTAGCACCGACAGGCTGCTCACCGTTACCTCTCCTTGTTCAGCCTGGTGAGCGGGACGCCAGTGTGCCTGACGATAGAGTCACCTATTACAAGTGTATCAGGTGTGTTGTTTAGTCTTAAGGGCTGTGACTGTTTGGCACACTGGCTTTGTGAGATATGTGTTGCACGTGTTTTGTTTTGGGGTAGCGGCTGCTTGGGTGTCTGCTTTGGAGGTCTCTGCTGCTTCGGCAGATCTTTATTTAGAGCCTCCGAGTATGTTTTTGTGTGATTATGTGTTTGGTTTGCTGTCGTGGTAGGTCTATGTGAGACTGGAATTGTAGTGAGTATGGTTTCCTTCTCCTCCTGACTGGTTATGCCAGTACTGAGTTGAGAGAGCTTAGCCTCCAGGCTATATGGTTGCATCTCTCACATGTGTTGGAATCTGTTGGGAGGAGGAGAGGGTTGTCTGTGTACATGAGGCAGTTGTAATATTGCCTCAAGATTCCCAGATTCACCAGCTGGACCGGAGAGGAGATTGACAACTGACCTTTGGACATGCTAGAATAATATTGGGAATTCCTTAATAATTGAAAACCAGGGCCAGTGGGGAGTGAGGGTGTAGTGCTTTTAATTTTTAGTGCTGACTTATATAATTGCTTTAGTGAGCAAGTGCCAGGTAACTTAAGTGCAATGTGTTACAGGTAACTTCTGCAGATGTAATTGACTAACTGGATGTTTGTGCTGTTACTGCAGTCTGTATTGCTATAGTTTCTAGTGTGGGGGATGTCGGTGGGTGTACGTAGCATATACAGGTTTGTGGGGCTTGCATTTCTACATATTCCATATATATGTGTGTGGGCTCCATCCCTAATTAAAGAGCTATCAGTTAGTAGACTTATGTTACGGGATTGTACATTGGGCCATTGTTAATTGGTTTCTATATAGTATGCAGGTGAGGTTGATACTTCCATACCTCCGGAATTGCAGTGATATGTAAAGGGATATGTCTAACTGACAGCTATCCTGTGTATTTCTGTCCCAGATATTTGGAGTCATTGCGGTTGTGTTGGTAACAGAACCTCTTTGCCATGGGTTGCCACCTTTTCATATGGCCATTGTTGGACACTTGCGGGACACACAGTGATGTTTACAGGCCAACACATAGCCATGGTCAGTACACAGGTTAGCACATACTTTTATCCTCAATACATACCTATTGTGGGACTTTGGCTACTTATCATATTGCATGTAACATTTATGTTTCTTACATACAGGCATAACTATTTAATGCATCTATTACATTATATATGGGACATATTAATGTCCTACAATCCCGGACATTTGCCCTTTGTAATGTTTTATGTCAGGACACACCTGCCCAGGGAGGGGCTGTCCCTCCTAATGTGGGACAGGTGGTAACTGTATGCCTACAGCTAGCTATACCCACACCTACCATAATGATCTACCTCCGAGTTGGCACTAACAGACACATGATGCGGACACACACACACACATTACAGTCACAGGGAGATGCACACGGCACCCTCAACACACACATACACAGACTACGGCGCTCACAAACATAGTTGAACACAGTACCTACGTGGACTGCAACACCGGCAGCAGTAACTAAATGTCCCGTCATATCATCATACTATTACTCGCGGTTGTACTGTTCCGGTACTGTGTTCTTTCAGTCATTCAGCCTCGTGGTTACCCATGTCGGTATGTTAGACATTCCATAGTTGGTGGTTTCCTATTTATTTGTACCTCCAAGGTGTTATGAATGTCGTTGACCTATCTATATATATATTTGCAGATATCGCTGACTCCGTATATATCAACATATATCACTCTATCGCCCTTTCTATCTGTATTATATATATGTATATATGTGTACATATATATATATATATATATATATATATATCTGACGGGGAAAGTGACAGGCAAGCTACACCTTTCATTGTGTACTTGTTGGTGTATGCTGTTTCCTTGACTCCACACGTTTGTGTATGTACCTGTCACATTACACACCTGCTGTAGGTTAGGGTTACCAGCTGTCCCACTCTGCGAGGGACAGTCCCTCTTTGGGCAGTTGTGTCCTGCAAAATAGTTGTGAACATGGCAAATGTCCTGGGATTTTAGAACATACTTATTTCCTATAGTTTATGTAATCGTTGCATAAAACAGTTATTCTGTATCTGAACCAACTATATGTTCTAGAAACAGAATAAGTAAGTAAACATTACCTGACCACTTCTAGGTCTGGAATCTTGCACCCTAACTAGGACTGCTGCCTCCTACCCTACTCTAGGGAACAAAGCCAAACCACTTTTGGGAGCCTTCTCCTGGAAAGATACAAGAAACTGTATCAGCTCCTGACCACTTCTAGGTCTGGAATCTTGCACCCTAACTAGGACTGCTGCCTCTTACCCTACTCTAGGGAACAAAGCCAAACCACTTTTGGGAGCCTTCCCCTGGAAAGATACAAGAAACTGTATCACCTCCTGACTACTTCTAGGTCTGGAATCTTGCACCCTAACTAGGACTGCTGCCTCCTACCCTACTCTAGGGAACAAAGCCAAACCACTTTTGGGAGCCTTCTCCTGGAAAGATACAAGAAACTGTATCACCTCCTGACCACTTCTAGGTCTGGAATCTTGCACCCTAACTAGGACTGCTGCCTCCTACCCTACTCTAGGGAACAAAGCCAAACCACTTTTGGGAGCCTTCTCCTGGAAAGATACAAGAAAGTACTTTATACAGTTCCTGCAATTTTTAAATAACATTTGTAAGCTTCTCTCTCAGTGTAACTGTAAAACCCAAAGCCAGGTCAGCCAGCAGCCAAAACCTTGCTTCTCCCAACCAACGGACCAAAGACTCCCATTAGTATCCCCAGCAACCTGCCTCACGCTGTAAGCCCTGTAAGTAGCCATGGTTGCAGTACCTGCTGTGGCCACTAGGTGGCTCCCTTCTCCTAGGGATATTTCCCTCTGTAAACAATTTCTACCCAGTAAACTCTCTTTATCTTACCCTCTGTTAGCCCCTTGGTGCTCCACCGCCTCTATCTACTTTCTCTACTACTTCTAGCATTAATTCACTCCTAACTCTCGCCATCAAACAAACTAATATCCCCTTGGTTTACTCACCTGTACTATTAGCACTTCACTGATTGTTTCACCTGAATCTCTTCTTCTTTGGCTCTTAATCTGTTCTCATTACCACCCCATCTTAGCCCAACCACCCTATACAATACTTCTTCTTATTCCCCTCACTCCAGACTACTAAACCTACTACCTCTCTACTCCTTTCCTGTATTGTTCCCTACCCTCACTTAACTCTACTCCCTACACCCTTGGATTACCATGCCCTCTATTCCTCCTTTTACCGTTTTTTCAGGACTGGTACTTTTACCTCTCTTCCGGTTTTTCTGTCTGCCCCCCACTCCTCCCCCTTCTCCCCTCCTACCCCACTTCCTTTCTTAACCTATAAATACACCTGGCCATAGTCGCGCCACCTCTCTCCTTTAGATTCCCCAGGCTGTTGTGCGTCCCTGCCTTCGGCATTCCAAGTTTGTGTAAGTAGCGTGTTTTTTTCTACTTTATGTTGTATCACTTCTTAGATATACAGTAACTCGTGTGGCTTTACTACTGTATTTTGTGCCGTTAAAATAATGTTACAGCTGCTGTACTGTTTACTGTATTACTAATTGTTTGTCACAAGAATCGCTGCTTATCACCAGTACAGCTTATGTTGATTAGCGATAAGCCTGTAATCTTTCACTATTTAAAGTACATATCCTACTATACTATACTAACAGCCTTAGGAAGAAAGACCGCATTGCTTGACAGGGAATTGGTTAATTTACCTTGGGCCAGTTTTCGCGCCTTACCAGCACCTTAAAATCAAGCCTATGGATTACATCCTATGGCGTCAAGCACCCAATTAAAGTGTCTTTTTCAGCCCAATTAGTCTCTGTAGTGCGTGGAGTTAGTAGCGTGTTTTTTTTTTTCAGCTACCCTACACGCGCTTAATTTATTTTTTTTCATCTTTCTCTAGAATTTAGCGTGTTCCTAAGCAGTAGCCACAACAAGCTTATCCTACTAGCTGCTGAGTACTCCACTTCTCTTCCGAGCACTATCAAAGTCCGCACGCATACCCTTTTATGCTCGGATTCCTTTGTCCAGAACAGCAAAGAAACTCCTTTAAGGATCTTTGTCATGTTTGATGGGTTTTATGTACCTGTTGTATTCTTCCACCATATGTCTAACTATTGGTCCTAATTGTAAAAACTTATAAGGCATCCTGGACCACCTCGCTCCCAAAGCAACTGATTTCATACACTAACAGGTAGCGGTGCCTACCTAAATTAGAAAACACCATGGTAGAGTAATCCTCAGGTAAATGGGCTGCAATTAACCTTGAAAAGGGGAACGTAATAACTGCATTTAATACTCCAACAGGAACGCTCACTATTGTGTTGCGATCATGTGTAGTCTCTGTTGTATGAACCGCTTTCTCACTTTTCCTTGAAAAATTGAAAGCAGTAACTCTGATTAATCCTTAACAGGTACGTAGACTATTGTGTAGCGCTTGGAGTAAAATGCGATAGTTTAACTGCTACTTGTCCCTCCCTCAATATCCAGCTCCAACTACTTAGCCAAGCAAACTCAGTCGCTTAATGAATAATACAATCTCTTTATATAGATATATGCTAGCGGTACAATATACCCATGATGTTTTTTTTAACCTCCTCTGCTTGGCTGTACGTACATCCAGTGTTTTAGTTTAAGTAGAACTTTATCACAGGTCGGTCTGCTTTAATTTAAATGCTTAAGTTAGTAGTCCATGATTGCTTAATTTACCTCTACTGCTTAATTGTTTGTATATCTAGTGTTTCTATTCTATTGAGGTTACCATAGACTTGCTCTGTATGCTATAAAGTGCTTAGTTTAAACTCGTTAGTTAGCTCATAGATATAGGAATTATCTGATCTAGCTGTTGCTCCTACACAGTAAAGATATTTTTTGTCTGTTTTTGCCTGCACTACTTCCAATAAGAACTGTGGCTGAATTTGACTGTATTCCTAGAAAAGTGATTACTGTATTTATAGTAGAGCTTTATCAAGGTTTTGTTTACCCTATATCTAAATCATCTCCTTCTCCCCTCTTTTCCCAGCTGTATCACCTCCTGACCACTTCTAGGTCTGGAATCTTGCACCCTAACTAGGACTGCTGCCTCCTACCCTACTCTAGGGAACAAAGCCAAACCACTTTTGGGAGCCTTCTCCTGGAAAGATACAAGAAAGTACGTTCTACAGTTCCTGCAATTTTTAAATAACATTTGTAAGCTTCTCTCTCAGTGTAACTGTAAAACCCAAAGCCAGGTCAGCCAGCAGCCAAACCTTGCTTCTCCCAACCAATGGACCAAAGACTCCCATTAGTATCCCCAGCAACCTGCCTCACGCTGTAAGCTGTAAGCCCTGTAAGTAGCCACGGTTGCAGTACCTGCTGTGGCCACTAGGTGGCTCCCTTCTCCTAGGGATATTTCCCTCTGTAAACAATTTCTACCCAGTAAACTCTCTTTATCTTACCCTCTGTTAGCCCCTTCGTGCTCCACCGCCTCTATCTACTTTCTCTACTACTTCTAGCATTAACTCACTCCTAACTCTCGCCATCAAACAAACTAATATCCCCTTGGTTTACTCACCTGTACTATTAGCACTTCACTGATTGTTTCACCTGAATCTCTTCTTCTTTGGCTCTTCCCGTTCCATTCGCCCTTTGGGCTCACTCTGCTCCCCTTCCCTACCCCCAATTCCCACCCACCCACAGGGGTCCTACATTTATGTCACATGTAGGCACACCCCTTTCAAATCCACTCCAATCAAATCCCTAACACCTCAAACTAAACAATCCTCTTTGTCAAAACCATACCCACCAATTTAACAAAACTACCTCCTCCCCTATCTTAACACTATACCTACTACATCATAGCCCTACCTTCTCCCCTACCTTCCCAGTGTACTACTACCCTGCACCACACCTTCACACTATATCTCACTTCTCTGCAAACCTCCATTCAAACCAAGATGCCCATATTAACCATCCATCCACTACTGAAAATAGTTATCTCCCTTTTACTATTATCTTCTCTTGTAACTATTTACATCCTAACTTCCTATGAATACTTCCTGAATGTTTCTCTTTCACTTCCCTCAAAATACACCTCTACACCTGCAACATCATTATCCCCAGCCTTCTTACACTCACCCTCACAACCCATCTACCTACTAGTTAAATACCACAGACTAGTACACTGCAAGTTACAAAAAATTAAATCCAAGAAAACATTTGACTCTCTCTATAAACTTACCCAACAAAAACATTTCACACTCCTCCACTTACTACTAGATGGAGATATTCACCCCAATCCAGGCCCACATCATAATAAAACCAAAGCACAACAAAACCAAACCAAACCTTTATCTCTCTCATTCTCTAAACCCTCCAACTCACTTTCTATTGCCCATCTCAATATACGTAGTATTTGTAACAAAATTAGTCAACTCCATGCCCTTTTAGAAACCCAGCAATTTGATATTTTATGCCTAACGGAAACTTGTCTGAAGCCTTCAATTAAAGACATTGAAATTACCCCACCTGGCTATAACATTATTAGACTAGATCGCACTACCAGAAAGGGAGGAGGGGTTAGCTATTCTGTATAAAACAAAACTCCAAATTATTCCTCTAGACCTGACTCTTACTCAAGACGATAATGCTGAAGTAATTAGCTCTAAACTTCGAGTCAATACTACTAAATCCATAAACCTCATTTGTGCATATCTCCCTCCTGGAAATAATATCAACACCCTTGAACATATCCTTAACCAACTCTCTACCAAACTCCCTCAAGAAACACTAGTCTTAGGAGACTTTAACATAGATTGGCATTCCTGTAACAGTTCTAACCCCACTTCCCATATCAACCTTTATGGCTTCAAACAACTCATAAATAGTCCCACCAGAACCAATAAAACAAACAATACGGAAACCACCTTAGACTGGATTCTTACTAATACCCCCTTGCAAACCTACCAATCAGGCACCCTTCCTGATGACCTTAGTGATCACTCTCTAACCTATATCATTAGATGCAAAACTAACCTAACCTTACCTACCACTTTCAGAACTCTACATTCAAAAAAACAATTTAACCCTGTTCAGTTTCAAGCTGAACTTTCACAATGTAATTGGGCCCCACTAAAACATCTCCCACTGAACGAAGCAGTGGAATACTTCAATTCATCATTCTTATCTATCCTAGATCAACATGCCCCAAGTCGTACCATTAGAACCAAAACTAAAACAGTGCCCTGGCTAACCATGAATACTAAGCAAAAAATCACCCTCAGAAATAAATCTTGGGATAAATGGCGATCTACTAAAAACCAAACTGACCACCAAAACTTTAGAGAGCTTAGAAACAGTACCAAAAAAGCCATTCTGACAGATAAAAAGAACTATTACTTTCAACTACAGAAAACCACCAAAAAGGAACCTAAAAAATTTTGGTACAGTATTAATAATCTTCTAACCCCAGGCCAAGTAATTACACCCAACCCTCAAGATTCTGACTCTGACAATCCCACACAAATAGCCAATGACTTTAATTCTTTCTTCACCAATTCCATACAAACTCTAGCAAACCACCTATCTCCTGACACTTCTAAACTACTCTCACCTACTTTAAAAAACACTCTTCCTCCCCTTCACCTACAACCTATATCTACCTCCTATATCCAATCTCTAATCAAAAACTTAAACCTACCACCCCATCTGCAGACAAGCTTCCTGCAGAATTCCTGCAAATAGCAGCAAAAGCCATTGCTTACCCTGTCTCTATCCTAATAAATAGATCTATAAAAGAAGGTATTTTCCCTGCGATCTGGAAGATATCCCACATCATTCCCCTACACAAAGGAGGCAAGTCTAATGACTTCTCTAACTTTCGTCCCATAGCACTTCTATCTCCCTTAGCCAAAATCATGGAAAAATGTATACACAAACAACTACATAAACATCTCCTCCATAATAACCTACTTGCTAACACTCAACATGGATTTAGACCTTCCCACAGTACTACCACAGCTTTACTCTCCTTTACCAACACCATCAACTATAACCATAACAATAATAAACTTACATCTTCTCTATTCATAGACCTATCAAAAGCCTTTGATATGGTTAATCATAAACTTCTTCTGCACACACTAAAATCTCTTGCACTGGATCCCTCTTCCTTAACCTGGTTTACTTCTTATCTAGAAACCATCAGCAGGCAGTACTCTGGAAAAATTCACCGTCTACTCTCCTTCCTATCTCTTTAGGAGTACCTCAAGGGTCTATCCTAGGCCCACTTCTATTTTCCATCTTTATTAACGACCTCCAATCAGCTATCCCTAACACTACCTGCATACAATATGCAGATGATTCCACTATAATTTGCACTGCTTCCTCTCAAACAGAACTCCAGTCTCTTCCACAAAAAGCCTTTTCAACTGTTGAACAGTGGTTCTCTGACCGCTGTCTACTCCTTAACCCTAAGAAAACCAAATTGTTACTATTTTCACCTACCCGTAAATCTACTTCTATAAACTTCTCTATTACTTCCACTGATAACACTCAAATTTCTCCTGATTCTTCAACAAAACTTCTAGGTGTTACTATTGACAATAATCTTAACTATGATTGTCACATCAACAACACAATAAAAGCAGTTAATAAAAGATTGGATCCCTGTACAGAATCAAACCCTTCCTTACACCTGAAGCCCGGACCACCTTAGCCCAATCACACCTTATCTCTACCCTTCTATATGCTTCCCCTATTTTCACTAATCTCTCTAAAAGTAACCTTAAGAAACTTACTACTTCTTACCATAATATTGCTCGATTTGCCACAGGATCTCAGTTTAGAACTCACCACTGTCTAAACTTAAAACAACTAGACTGGCATGAACTTCCTAACAAGCTCATTTATCAACAACTCTTAATAGCTCACAAAATTCTATATCAACCATCTAAAACACCAGTTCTCAGTAATCTCTTGACTCCTATAACAACCTGAAGCAACTCGTTCTTCAGACAAACTACTAGTTAATAGTACCAAAACTATTAATTCTGCAGGTAATTGCCTTTTTTCCAACTCAGTTGGCAAAATATGGAACAACCTTCCATCAAATATCTCCTCTTTGGCCACTCTTCCATTCTTTAAGAAACAACTGCAAACACATCTTAATAAATTCTGGCTTTGCTCTTGTACCAACCCTGACTAACCTACCTTCTTCATTTCCTCTATCACAATTCTTCCTTCTCTGCTATGATATCCTGACTGACTTCCTCTGACATAATATCTTTGTAGATATTACTGATCTCATATATGTTGTATTTAAAAAAAAAAAAAAAATTATATCGTCTACCATTTTTTCAAACAATGCATTGATACACTGTATGACTAGATACTATCAAATTTCGTATTGAAAGTCGTTAACCATTTACTTGAATATTTTCTTGTTTTGGATATTTTTTACTCTTAGATGTGTATTACCTATACTAAAATCTTCTTATCCTTTATGCTTAATGCTTTTGTTTTATGTGTATTTGTATTCTCTAATCTTGTTTTAACCAATGGAGCTTTTCTCCCTGGGCCTCCACTGAAAATGGACATTGATCCAGCTGGACTAGCCCGGTCAACAAATGTAAAATAAATAATAAATAAATAAATAAAATTACAAGAATGAGCTTTTATCTAGGCAAAACAGTGAAGTTCTGAATTTCGTACTGGCTGGGTGTATGTGTCGGCCTGCAGATATCTGACGTATGTCCCACATTGGTCATTTGAAGAGGTGGCAACCCTACCATAGGTATATCTTGCCTAGCAATAGTGTTAGGTGATTCTATACATAATTGCATGTTCCACACCTGGCAGTGGTCGTTTTACCCTTCAGAGCAGGCGCTATTAGTACAGGGGTGAATAATGCTGGTTTCACCTGTTCTGGACATCATTGACTGTGATCTGCGCAATATTTGGTGTACCTTATCCCTGTTTCGCGCATATCCATATAGTCATATTTAAATGTCGCTTACCGGCAGTGGGCAATGCATATTCCCGGTAACGTGTGCTAAACATGATCTGCTGACCTGCATTCGACATGCATTACTCGTGCCTTTGGGATTACGTTACATCCCTTGCAGGACATGGGACCGGGAACATGCACGACGGTCACTGCATTTTGTACGTGGAGTATACTACGCCTGTTACTCCATACTGCACTCATATGGGTAACTCAGTTAGTTTACATATTGATGAGTCCAGTTAATGGTATGTCCATGTGATGTTTACTGGATGTGCTCCGGCATTGGGTATGTATATCTCAGTGAGCCACACACGATACTGTGCTACACCTTCAAATGACCGTGGGTGGAGCATGCTGGGGTGACGAATACCTGTCATGGGTACACCCCATGCCTTGACACAACATCCATGATTATATTATGTGGAGCCCCTCATTAATGCAGCAGGGACTCTGTGCTGAGTGTGTGCAGAACAGTGCTTACACACATGTGCTCCCACGATTGCCTCTGCTCCTCTATGCGACAGTTGGTTACTCGATGTTGTGGTGACAGTGGACACTGTTTGCCCCATTTGGTGTATGGCCTCTGACAGTCGGCCGTGAACCTACCGTTGTACCTGGGAACCTATACACACAGCACCACCATATGCTGATAGGCGCATGTACTGTTCAGGTGTTGACATTCCTTGTTCCTATAGCTGTTGTGTGTACAAGGTTTGAGGGCTGCCTATGTGGGATTCACACAGTGGGCCACCTATACATTACAATTTACAGGTGGTCATGCTTGTGTGCCATCCATTTTACTGTGCATGCAGGTGGAGAGGTGTGTCAGTCCTTAGGGGCCTACACTCTCAGTGTATGTGCTATACGTTCCCCCTTTGCCAAGGCATAGGCATATTGGGCATGCCTCCATATGCCTACTGGGGCTGGCACAGTGTGTTCATGGTCTGAATCCCTCTGTGCCTGTGATCGCCTTGGCAATTGCGAAGGGCTATGAGGGCCTTCATCATTTTGTCCCTGCTGCAGCTGTTTCTGCAGGATCATGTTATGTAGCATGGCACATACTATGACAATGTGGGCACACGTGCCTGGAGAGTACTGCAAGGCTCCACCAGATGTGTCCAAGCACCCCAACCATGATTTCAGCATCCCGAACACACGCTCTATGATGATTCTGGTTTGTGCGTGTGCCTCATTATGGCGTTCTTGCATGGGTGTGTGTGCATTTCTGATGGGAGTCATCATCCATGGCTCCAGTGCATAGCCAGCATCCCCCACAAGGTGGCCATGTGGGATATCCCCCCTGACAAATACCTGATACAGCTGTGAGGCATGCCAGATATGGGAGTCATGGTGGCTTCCAAGGCTGCCAGCACACACATCCATGATAATGCCCTGGGCATTGCACACGACCTGGCAGTTGATGGAGTGGAATCCCTTGTGGTTTATGTAGTGCCTACCATGCTCACCGGGTGGTGACTTGATTTGTATGTGCGTGCAGTCTATCGCACCCAGTACTTCCGGGTAGTGTGCCACACGGTGGAAGTGACGCATATTGCTGGCCAACTCCTCCTGAATTCGGGGGAAGTATATATGCTCATTGGCATGTGGTAACATGGCATCCAGGAACTGGTGTAGTACCCTGGATGCTGATGCCTGTGAGATCCCCATTATATCTCCAGTTGGCCTTTGAAAGGTACCTGTGGCTAGTATTCGCATGCTTACACATACCTTCGTGTCCACTGGGATGGGTTCCCCTCTGTTATTTCTGGTTCTCAGGCGTGACCGGCACAGCTCCACTATTTGCTGTAAGATGTCCCTGTCCACCCTGTAACACTCTACTATCTCCAGATCATGTAGCCCCTGGTAGGTTACCCTTGGTCTGAACACTCTTCTCCTCCTCCGGGGCCTGTGGTGGTTGTCGGCATCATCCTCCACAACACCGTCAGTCTCTAACACATGCTGATGAATCACAGCTATGGCAGCTCCCAAAATGTACAGTTTAAAAGTTCCCCGTGTGTTTACACCTATGGTGCAGTGTTTGGGAATTTACAGGTGTGTGTAGGGTGCTTTCACACTTTATACTATTGTGCTGTGAACACCGATGATGTCATAGGGTGTGTATGTACCATCGTAGCTACATGGTATCTTATGTGTTTTACTACCGGAACTACTATTGTGGTGCCTTTGGTGTTGAATTACATTTGGCTGCCGTGGATTACCTCTTGACCTTCCCTTTACATTTCTGCACATTCCAACTACCATTTTCTGGCATGCATCCAGCAGCCTGCTTTCATTTGTACTTTCCTAGACCTGGCGTATCTTGCGTAATGTGTGCTATTGCTGGTCTACTGTCGGTTTGCTTTGCTCTGCTATGACAGATCTCCTATCTTTGCATTCCAATGCCTCCCCTCCTTTCTTTGCATTCCGATTCCTCCCCTATCCTGTTTTGCAGGTTTCTGCAAGCAGACTTGACAGCTGCTGTCGATTGGCCGCCATGAGTTGATTGGTGTTGATTGCTCATTAGTATGCCAATTACCCTACTTCAGCATTTCCTTCTTTTCTTCCCCTGACTTTCCTGTTTGTGCTATTGTTCGCACCGCGTGCATCCGTTTACTGGGTTTCGGGCACGTTTTCATTCCCGTACACTTGCACTTTTGGGCACCATGTGTGCTCTCAACTAAATGATTCTATACCTTCCTCCCCACCCCTGTCCTTCAGCTTTGCTTAGCAACGGCCAGGCCAGTTTGCATTGCTCCAATGTGCTTGCTGCTACCGTGGCACACCCCTCTGCTGATGTATCTCCTCTGAGCCACTCCTTGGTATTATAGCGCTGCGCCGTATGGTTCAACCATCATCTGGCGGGACATTTGCGATTCAGTATTATCTGCCTCATTTGCATGGCATTGACTACTAATTCATAGTTACCGCGCCAAAAACTGTCGCAGGCCCTTAGCAACCCTTGCACCTTGGTTGTGGTGTTCCATGCCTACCATTGTGTATTATGGTGTAAACCTGCTTTGTATTACATTGTGATTTTATGACATTTTTATATATTTTCTTTATGTTCCAGTTTGCGCACACATGCCCTGCGGTTGTACTGTGCGTTACTGTGGACATGACATTAAATGTTGTTTTTTAGGTGTTGTGCATCTTTTCTTATGCCATTGGCTGTGTATTTAGCCATTGGCATATGTTAACTTTGTAATACATGAGTCTGGTCCACTTCCATAGCTCCGATGTTCTGTTTGGGAAAATGTAAACCGTGTTTTTTGGTTTACATTTCCGTGGGCTTACGCTACACCTGCACCACTTCGTGAATCACTATCTGCCTTCATTTGCATGGTGTGACACTGCGCATGGGGTGATTAGCATACCTATGCAGAGGGCTGCGCAGTTCTGGCATACGCCAGTAGTGCACGTGGTATTGGATCATACCTAAATCGCTCGACGGCCATATTTGGCGTTATTCCGCCTATGCTACGCCTGTGCCTGGCACAAGCTTCACGAATCACGGGGGTTGTTTATTGTTCCAATGTAAAATTCAGTAAATATTGGCCTGGCTTTCAAATATTTGACTACCATTTCTGGCAGTGGCAATCACATGATGTATGCAACATCTGGGGATTCTTTAGCAAATCTGTTCCACCATTGTAGCTCTCACATAATCCAACTAATCATTTCCAATAAACTGTATAATTGCGTGTTATATGTTCATGCCTTGTCTTCCATTCATTGTCTTTCCTTGAATTTCTACAATTTATTGTGTAACAGGCTTCATTACCACCTGTTGGCCATTCAGGAATTCACCATCCTCAATAGTAGAAATGTAAAATCTTTTCATTGATACCTAAAAAAAAAATCTGTGTCAGTTTCTGTAATTCTATTTATATTGTCTTCAGTCTGTTGACTACCTCACTAACATTTATTCCCAACACCATTTTAGTTTTTCTGAGTGGCAATTACTGAGCATCATGGAACTCTTTTCTGACTCTTGAGTTAAATCAGGGATCCTTTGCCCTGTGACTATATGCTTGCTTATTGGAAAAAAATACAGATTCTTACATTACCTCTTTTATCTGACAAGGAGATGAGGCAGATACTTCTCTCATTTCCAACCAAACTGGTTTGTGAATGCTCTTAAACTGGTTCTAAAAATAAACACAAACCTTGCCAAGCAACTTTTATTTTTTAATGGTGTGTGGGGAGGGAAGTGTTTTGGCTGCTTTTACCTCACAGATGTTCAACCAGCAGCTCAGCATTTCTGAGGTAATATTAGTAATCATCAATATTTCACAGCAAAATACTGATCATCGGGGGTTGACATAAGGGGAGCGAGTTCTGGCATAATGGTTAAGCTGTTTACTTAGACACAAGGTACATGACTTGATTCTTATCTTTGTGGGAAACTGGCTAGGTTTAAAATGACTCACAAGGATAACTAGCCTATTACTTACCTATGAATCTAAAACTCACTCTGATGAAAATTTCCAGAAGAATCTTTGCCACTTTTTCTTCCTAAATGGAGGATGAAGACATCACTTCAAGATATCTTAATAAGATAGTCTGCCATACCAAGATATACAACTTACCTGTTATTCTTGGGTATTGTGGGTACTGATGTTCCCTTGGACAGGGTAACTGCAAAGGTAGAGGTGAGTAGTAGTACCCAGGCTGACAGTGAGGCACCACTGTCAGAGGATGCCAGACTTCCTGTGGAAGGGAAGCTGGAAATGGTTACAAGGAGGGAGTTGAGAAAGACTCAGCTCACAGAGCCTACATTGTAAGGCCTGAGGCAGGTAGCTTGGGAGGCACCTGATGCTTAAAGGAAGGGGAAATCTGTATATTGGGACAAAGGGTTACTGTACAGAGAGTGGACCCCTGAGGGAGGGCTAGAAAGTGAGAGATTATAGCAGTTGGTAGTGCCTAGACCCTACCGTATGATGCTTCTAGCCATAGCCCATGATATTCCCTTTGCAGGTCATATGGGCATAAAACATACAAAGTTGCATATTATGCAGAACTTCTATTGGCCTGGAATTTCCAGAGATGTAACAGGGTACTGCAGGACCTGTGAGCAGTGCCAAAAGATAGGAAAGGCAAGAGATAAGGTGAGAGCTCCTTTGATGCCTTTGCCTGTGATTGAGGAGCCATTTCAGAGGGTAGCTATGGATATTGTGGGTCCTCTGAATACCCTAAGATCCACAGGGAAAAATATATCCTAGTGGTAGTGGATTATGCTACATGATACCCTGAGGCAGTGGCTTTGTCCTCCATTGAGGCAGAGTAAGTGGCAAATGCTTTGTTTGAGATTTTCAGCAGAGTGGGTTTCCCAAAAGAAATACTGACTGACCGAGGTACCAATTTCATGCTGGACCTGCTGGCTTGTTTGTGGAAGTCCTGTGGGGTGAAGCACATGAAGACCACCACCTACCATCCCCAGACTAATGGTCTTGTTGAGAGTTTAAACTCTACAATCAAGTCCATGTTACAGGCTTTTGCAGATTAGTTTAAGAGGGAGTGGGACAAATATTTGCTCCATCTGCTGTTTGCTTACAGAGATGTCCCCCGGGAATCAACAGGTTTTTCACCCTTTGAGTTGCTGTATGGGCATAGGGTGAGGGGACCTCTAGATTTAATTTGAGATTAGTGGGAAGGTGAGTGTGAACCTCACAAGGAGTTTGTTCTGGTATATGTCCTAAACCTCAGGACAAGGCTCAGGGAATTCATGGGCTTGGCCCAGTAGAACCTGGCAGAAGCCCAACAACAGAAAAAGGTGTGGTATGACAGGAATGCTCAAGCTAGAGAGTATGCTGTGGGGCAGCAGGTAATGGTTCTCATTCCTGTCAAACACAACAACCTGCAAGCAGCTTGGGAGGGACCCTACAAAGTGGTAAGAAAGGTAAGTGAAGTTAACTACATGGCGGAAGTGCTAGGCAGACGTCAGGGGCACAAATTGTACCATGTTAACATGATGAAACCTTACCATGATAGGGAGGTCCTTGTGCTGAGCATTTGCAGTGGATTGCAGGAGGAGTCTGAGGGAGATCTGGGGACTGATCTCCTCAGTGGAGGCTCGGGCTGACACCTCGGTGGAAGGGGTAGCAATATCCCTGCAGCTATCTCCTACCCAGGTTCGAGAAATCCAAGCAGTGTTGCAGGAATTTGGGGACATGTTCACTGGGAAACCAGGGAGCACCCACCTGGTGCAGCACCAGGTGGATACAGGACCCTAAAGGCCTATTAGGCAGGCCACTTATAGGATGCTTGAGAGAGTCAAATAGACTCTGAGGGAAGAGGTACAGGAGATGTTGGAACTAGGGTGATTCAAGAGTCCAACAGTCCCTGGGCCTCCCCAGTGGTGCTGGTACCAAAGAAGGATGGCAGCACCAGGTTCTGTGTGGATTACAAGAAATTAAATAGCCACACAGAGTCAGATGCTTACCCCATGCCTAGGACAGATAAGGCCCTAGAGCAGCTGGTTGGC
Organism: Protopterus annectens; assembly: GCF_019279795.1. Classification (NCBI taxonomy): domain Eukaryota; kingdom Metazoa; phylum Chordata; order Ceratodontiformes; family Protopteridae; genus Protopterus; species Protopterus annectens. The sequence continues at coordinate 744,392,140 of NC_056732.1, forward strand.
TAAGTATCTTACAACCATTGATCTTACCAAGGGTTACTGGCAGGTGCCCTTGACTCCCCGTGCTAGAGAGAAGTCAGCCTTTGTGACTCCTTTTGGCTTGTATGAGTTCACAAAGATGCCCTTTGGGATGAAGAATGCCCCAGCGACTTTCCAGAGGCTGGTGGATAATATCCTAGCAGGAGGGTTTGCCCTTTCATACCTAAATGATATTGCCATCTACAGCCAATCCTGTCCAGAGCACCTTCAGCATGTCAGGGAGGTGCTGGGCAGACTACAGAGGGCAGGGTTGACCATTAAGCCAAGCAAATGTCAGGTGGGTATGGCAGAGGTCTCCTACCTAGGACATAGAGTGGGGAGTGTTAAGATAGGACAAGAACCTGCCAAAGTGGAAGCCATTCAGGCATGGCCTGCACCTGTTACCAAAAAGCAGGTGACATCATTTTAGGGACAGCAGGGTACTACAGAAAGTTTGTTCCTAGTTATAGTACCATAGCTGCTTCCCTCACAGACCTGATAAGGAAAAACAGGCCAAATAAGGTAGTGTGAACCCCAGCATGTCAGCAGGCATTCCAAAAGCTTAAGGGAGCTTTGGGAGGACCCCCTGTGTTAGCCATTCCAGATTACAACAAATAATTTGTTGTGCAGGTGGATGCTTCGAACCATGGGGTGGGGGCTGTACATGGCCAGATTTCTTCAGAGAGGGAAGAGCACCCAGTGGTTTATCTCAGTCATAGGCTCCAACCCAGGGAGGAATGCTATGCAGCTGTAGAAAAAGAATGTCTAGCCATAGTATGGGCACTGCAGAAACTTCAGCCTTATCTGTATGGAAGAAAATTCACTGTAATGACAGATCACAATCCTCTAACATGGTTAAACAGAGCCAGTCAGCAAAATGCCAAGTTGCTAAGATGGAGCCTGGGCTTGCAAGCATATGATAGGTCAGTGCAGCACTGCAGTGGGATTAGTAATGCCAATGCAGATGGGCTCTCAACACAGGGAATGGGGTAAGGTATGCTCAGAAAGACCTAACCCTCTCACTGGTGTTTATCAAGGGTCACTTGAAAGACTAGCTTGAGTTCTCCGGGGGGGGGGGGGGTGAAGACTGGTAGAGATGGGGTGAAGGCTGCCAGCCTAGTCAAATATAATATGAAACATAATTCTATCATTTGTAAATATAAATGTAAAATACAGCCTTGTTTCTTAAATGAAAGAAAACACTGTAAAATGTGAACTTCAACAATGTAGCAACATTGCCATCTGCTGTAAGGAAAAGTAAGGCAAACATTTCAAATGTTCTTTGAAATTAAATGTCTTGCATACCCTTTGATCTACATAGTGGTGCAAAAGAGGCTAACTGAACACATTCTTTCTATTGTTTTAACTTAAGGAATTATTACTGGAGTGTACATGTGAAATGTCTTTTATTGTTATAGTTTCCTAAGCAGGTGTTAGATTGTTAAATAATGTCATTTGTTGACCTGGGAACTCCAGACTAAGTGTCAAAATGATGTAATGTGTATACTGGAAAAACCTAAGTGTGAAAATGATGTAATCTGGGAGGGCCCAGCAGAAATGTTAGTGATTTTAAACTATTGCTGAGAGAGAGACTGTAAGCATTTTGATCTTGATATTCAACCTTAAGCACTGCCTTGCTCTATGAAAGTAAGTTACTTTAGAAGTATGTTTTCTTGTTGAAATAGCTAGCACTATAAAGATTAGACTTAATTGTTTTCCTGTTATATCAGAACTTTCCTACTGTATTGTTTTAAGTTTCTGTGTGATCTCTGAACTCTTGGATAGCACTGTGGTGTAGTAATATTGTCTTGTGTTTTTAATTATTTATTATTAAATATTTTAAAAACCTTTTACCTGTGGCTGGTTTGTGTAGAGACAAGTTAAGCTCTAGAGTACATTGCATATTTATAGGGTTTATTGTACAAAGCCACTCTAATAAGCCTTAGACTGATTAGTCACACTTACCAATTGGATAATAATATTGCACAGTAATAATTAGACACCCTTTTAAGGGCCTTTGGGTAGCTGATAAGTATTAGCTGGTGGTGGTAGTAATTACTACCATATAGTCTGGGTAAAGAGCAAAGCTGGAGAATCTGTGTCAGCCTTTCCCAGGAGTGTCTGTGAAGTTGTATAAATACTTATCTCAAAGTGTGTGTGGTGTGTCAGCTACCTGGGCAGGGACATGAAGCACTGGTGGGACAGAAAGGGTACTGGAGGTTAGCTTGCCAGCTAGGCTGGGATCTGGACCCTATAGCTGTGCCAGTGGGGAGTCTTATTGGGCAGCAAGGGAGCAACCAGCCCCAGACTGACTGTGATCTCTGTGTGCACTTAAGGGAAATTGTACTTTACTGTGTGTATTTGTTATCCTTTCCTCTTATATGAGATGCCCTCCCTGGTGTTAGTGGTAAGGATTGAAGCTCCTTGATTGCTGGGCCAGGGCACGGCCATCACAGGGGCTATGCACTTATACATTATGTCTCATTCTAGTTTCATTCAACAGGTTTACAGGACCTACCTTAGCCTCCCCTGGGCTGAATTCAACCCATGTCCAAGGTTGGTATGTAAATTGAGGATGCAGGTGCAGCATCAGCATCATACCACTGTCAGGGGGTGTTCTCTAACTCTGCCTAATGCCCTCCTGACAACCTTGCCAGTTCAAAGATAATTGACCTTAGGAGGTGCATGCATGGAGACTAAGATGGCTTCCATCCTACAGTTACTGCTTTTTCTAAGCTCTCTCAAAGGTAATACTAATCTCTAACTTTTAAGCTAGAAAAATAATTTCTTCAGCTCAAAATAATCAATGTGATAACTTACTCAATGGATACACAAGAAGTAGTACGTGGAAAATAACCAGATTACCTCAGATCCTGTGGGCTCTTCAGTACATATCCTCGGCATGCTCCCTGCCGTGTTCTTGCTACTGCTAAATTCTTCAGCCTAAAATAACACAAAGAAGACAAAAATGCTCACTGATGCTGACTCTATGGACGCACAAACTTCAAAAACTAAATTTTCTCTGATTGCATCTCCAGAAAAAGACACTTTAACCAAAAGACCCAGAATGAGTAAGCAGCAAGAATCTAGTAAAATGCCCAGTAAGAACAAAACTGAACTTTCAAACCTAGAGGAACTTGAAATAGCACTACAGCCTTTACAACTAGCTGTCCAAATCTTTTTGGACCAGTTAAAAACCTTCGGGGAATCCATCAACCAGATTATAACCAGGGTTGAAAACAACAGAAGCTAAACTACTGGACAATGAAATCAAAATTGAAACACTTCTTCAAATGCAAAATACATACAGGAACTACAGCAAAAATACTGGACCTGGAAGCAAGATCCTGACGTAGCAACATTATCTTAAGAGGTTTTCTGGAAAGCGTGGATCAGTCTAGCTAATACAATTTTCAACATTGTTGCCATACTACTAGATAACACAGCTGAAGCTAGACAAATAGTCACTGAGAGAGCACACAGAGCTCTTCTCCCCCCTTTTGGATTCTACCAGACCACAACTAGTCTATGTCAAACTTCTTAATTACCAAGATGTTAGCAAAATATTTGCTTTGGCAAAAAAAAAAAAAAAAAGAAAAGAAATCACTTACCTAGAATGGAGCTAAAATCTTTTTTAATCAAGACTTGCCACTACAAATTAAACAAGAAAGGTAGAAACTATCCCCCTTCTCTACCTACTTGATATATCAAGTCACGTTTCAGATGAAATATCCTCATACCCTTTCTTTTCAACACCAAGGCTTCAAGTATACAATGCCCAGTGTAAAAGAAGCTAAGTCAACCTTTCTCAACATATTTAAAACTGTTCCTGAAGTTAATACACCAAAATGCTGAATTTAATAACTATTTGTTACTTACATATTTCAGAAACAGGAATCACTGCATTCTGACTTTATAATCAGTGATCTTAATGCTTAAATATCCATTCCAGCACTTACTATGGCAAAACAGCAGCTTTATGGATGTCCAAAGCACTTATTTCCATGTGGAAACTGCTGATCTGCTCCATACCATAATCTCTGTGATTCTACAACCCTGGGTAAGCCCCAAAACACTTAGTTACAACTCTGACTTCCCTTTCCAGTCTGCACACTCTCTTAATGGTCTCCAGTTGTAAAAACATGGTTTATAGAATGAAACTTAAAATTATCATTTTTTTCTGGCTCCTGACTCACTTCTAAGTAATGAATCACCCTCAAATGAGATTTTAGTGAGGAAATCTCCTCAAGAATAATTGATTCTGTTTTTTTTTCCAGCATCCTTGGACTATCACTGCTGTTTTACTTGGTCTAGAATCAATACTGCTGATGCTTATGCACAGGACTTCATAACTACTCTGTATGCAACCCTACAGCTAAGTATATACTATGTGGTTTGTTGTTCATTTTCTGTAGCCTTTACAGGCTACATCCAGGATGTTAAGTTATACTGCTGTATTGTATTTAACATGTCTTAACCATCTCAGGTTTTTAATATATCCTTATACTACTGTTAAGTGTGTACTAGGCTAATAGCCCTGGAGCCTTTACAAGCCTAGCCCATAGGAGTATCCTGGCATCGTGCCACCCAACATTAGTTCCCAGTGCCTCTGTTGAGTAGAGTCACTGGAGTGATCCTTGGGGTGAATTTTCTATTTCCCATCCACTCATCAACATTTCTCTTGAAGATGGCCAGTGAGGTGCTCTGTTTGATATATATGGGAAGTCTATTCCATAGCATGGGCAGTCTCTGGGTTATGAACCTGTTCCTACAGCATGTTCTGTTGATTGTGGTTATGAGGCTGAGGTCTCTGGAGTGTGTGGTGTGGAGGGATTGGGATGTTTTTAGATGTAGCATTTCTAACAGAGATGGGTCAGACGTGGCTTTGTAAGTCAAGCAGAGATCGTCTCTAAGTAGGTGATATGAGACAGAGAATAGTTGGAGTTTTTTGAGTCTGTCCATATAGGACAACTGTTTAAGGCCTAAAATCATGTCTCCAGTTGTTGCAGATGTCTAGTGAGGTACATGCCAAATGGGGCATTATACCTGATGATTGGCCTAATGAGGGAAGAGTAGAGGGTGACAATGACCTCTTTCTTCCTGGATGCAAAACGCTAAGTAATGAGATGTGACACATAGAAAGACTTTCTGACCACAGTGGCAATGTGGTGGTCAAAAGAGCGGTTGCCATCAACTTGTGTTCCCAGATCTCTCATAAACTCCTTCTGTGTTCAGTGGACTACCATTGATGTAGTAATTCATGGAACTGAGTTTTTCCCAAAGGGGATGACAACACATTTTTTGGCATTGAGCTTAAGGCCATGGTTCTGACACCAGTTGTTGGTCTCAGTGAGGCCTTTCTGCAGGATGTCAACGTCACTTGGGGAGTTAATAATAATAGCTCCCAACTTGCAATAGTCTGCGAACTTTGTCAGCCAGAGTCTCTTCATGTTGGCCTGGACTTCAGACAAGTAGATACTAAACAGGAGAGGATCTAGGACCAAACCTTGTGGGACTCCACTTGTGACTTGTCAGCAGTCTGACTTGGAGTCAGCTACTTTCACACTGTGGGTTCTATCTGTAAGCCAGTTTGCAGCCCACCTAGTGATATAATGGTTGATGCCGGGCTTAGTGAGTTTTTCTATGATTCTTGAGTGGGGAATGGTATCAAAGACCTTGGCCAGATCAAGCTAGGCTGCATGAACCACCTTGCCTTCATCCACAGCTCTGGTGACTGACTCAAAGAAGTCAACCAGGTTGAGAAGGCATGATCTAGCCTTCACAAAACCAAACTGTGTGGGATCCAGAGTTTGGAGATTCCCTATATCCTTATGTTAATCTAAGTCAATTCTCATACCTTTTCTCTCAAGGCAGCCAATGGTTAAATGCACTGCCTTTCCTACAAATACATGGCTTTTGTATTATTATAAGTTTCATTGGGTCTCAACCTTCTCCATACAAAGGATACAATATCATGGGCAAGATGTACTCACAGCCCTTGACATATTCATATCATAGTGCCTTCATACTGTAAGAGGATGCTAAATACAGATATAATATACCTGGGCAAGATGTACTCACAGCCCTTGACATATTCATATCATAGTGCCTTCATACTGTAAGAGGATGCTAAATACAGATATAATACACCTATCTTATTAAAATGATATGTTTCCTTCCTGATTTTTGGGCATTGCCCATGAATATGTTGCAGAACAATCATACACTCTTTCATGAAGGCTCACCCACTTACACTTAAAGACTACTGACCCATAGCAGTTCCTCTCTAAATGAACTGGGTCACTGCCAAAATTATACCTGTTGTCATTTCCTACTGTATGTTTTCTACTTGATGCTATTAACTTAGTTTCTATAGTATAATTTAGTATTCACTGGAAATTTGAACTGGATAGGTGGTAAATGTGTAATTTCTCTCGTATATATGTGAAATGTTTACAGTCTTTTTTTGCATGATCTGCCAGATACTGAAAGTTGTGAAATGTTAACAACTATAACTATTTCTTAGTTTAATTTCATGTTGAAACTTTATGGGTGTATTATACTGTTTTATCTTGTTTATACATGGAGAAGTGTTTCCACAATATATAATAGAAGACTTTACTCAAATTACTTTCACAGTTCAACATGGGTTAAGACATATTTTGTGCTATACTTAAATATCCAGTTACACCTTATGTGAGACCCACCATAATCATGTCCAGTCCCTACTCTCTACCTTACCCCACCTAGCACACTAAATGCTAGAGATTTGTAGTTGAATTGTTAAGAACTAATGCTATTATTTTTTTAACTTTGGGATTACATACTTTTAGAAATACAATGCTTAGAGAATGCATGCCCACTAATCATCTCAATATTTATAAAGTTAGATCTCTACCACTTACATTCCCTATCACTTCTGGGCTATGTAGGTTTGTGATTAGGCACAAGGTAATTTCAGGAAGAGCTTTACGCCTATGTCCCTACAAACTAAGGTATCTAATGTTATATTTACTCCCTTTTCTCCTTATCAAGGTAACCAAAAATAATCCAGCTCCATGTGGATAATTGATTCATGGAATATTAAGGGTATTCAGATAGAAAAGAAAATTACTTTTTCACTTGGTCTTTAAATCTAAAGCCAACTTAACTAGTGCAGGAAACACATTTATTACCAGAACAATGGAATTCTGTGCTCAAAAAAAAATGATTAAGTCTCTCATAGCCTCTGGCAAGAATATGAATAGTTCAGGGGTAGCTATCATAGTGAAAGAGAACGTCCCTCAGGAAATCAAAAGTTATGACACAGATAGTGAAGGTAGATGGCGTTACATAACATTCTGCTGTCCACACTTAGACAAACGTATTTTCTTATTAAGCTTATATGCTCCTTGCACCAAACAACATGACTTTATCAGGACTATTTACAAAATCCTCTCATCCTTCCCTAACCACTACTATATTCTAGGTGTTGACTGGAATGCTATTCAAGATCCCTTAACCGACAGAACAAACACTAAAACCAAGCATAACAACCATGCTTCTTTAGCCATAATGGAACTCAAAAATGACTTCTATTTATTTGATCCCTGTACCTCTCAGTCCAATAAGACCCACAATAATAAATTCACTTTTTACTCACACTGCCATAAGATGTGATCTAGGTTGGATTTTTTCATTGTCTCTAATATCCTCCTCAATTATAACATTCTATTACATACTGAACCCAGGTTCTTCTCGGACCACTCTAAGATTACTCTAAATATTGACTGGTCCAAAGACCCATCTACTAAAAATAGAGGCCACAGCTGGGCACTTAACCGTAACTTATTAAACAACAAAGAGATTCTGCAGGAAGTTGAAGGTACCCTTGACCAAGCCTTGACCTCTATCGAACATAAGCAACTACCCATTGATATTTATTGGGCCTCCGTTAAATCCATGATCAGAGACACTCTCACCAATAAAGCATCCTATTATAAAAAAGGTACTTCTCCCAAGAATCGTCTATCAAAAATAAAATTAATAAGCTTGAGACCAAACTTCAATCAACTTTCAAGCCTATATCTGAAAAACAATTAATCCATCTACAGAACAAGCTTTTGGACCTCAACAATAAAAACTTTTCTTTCCAGGAAATAAGGACTCTAACAAACTACTCAAATTGGTCCCACCTGCTGTCAAAATTCCTTGCTAGATTAATCAACCAAAACAAACTCTTCTCAAGCATGATGGAAATAACCTACCAAGGTAAGAGCTACCATAAAAAAAAAACAAGATATAACTGACATTTTTGAATAAATCTATTGAGGTTCATATAGTATCCCTGACCTTCACGCAGAAAAACAGACATAGAAACTTTTTTGAACCAACTAGCTTTCCCTAAACTTAGCCCAAAGAAAGAAACCACCTTATCATCTCCCATTACCCAACAATAAATTGTGATGGCTATCAACAAGCTTAAGTCCAATAAAGCCCCAGGTCCGGATGGTTTTACTGCAGAATTCTACAAAGCATTTAGTCAAAAAATATTTATTTTCCTTCTCCACCTATTTGCCTACATCACTGATAATGGAATTAAATATTTACACTTAAATGCCTCCAAAATGATTTTCATCCCTAAATCCAACTCTGATCTTAAAAACCCTTGGAATTATAGGCCCATTGCTCTTATTAACCTTGTCATGAATATCTATGCTTCTGTCCTAGCTAACAGAATTAAACCTATTGTGTCTACCATTATCTCCACTGAACAATCAGGGTTCACTAAGAATAGACAAACCTTTGACCACATTCTTCTCCTTGATGCCCTCTTAACTATTTCTACCACTAATCACAACCTAATATATACTCTGGCTATTGATGCGTCTAAAGCCTTTGACAGATTGAATGTAGAATTCCTTTTATCTACTCTCACTAGGTTCAACTTTCCACCAACTTTCATACAATTCATTAAAACTCTATACTCCAATGCCCACACTATCTTACAAATCAACAACCTTTCTTCTTGAATTGACATTAAAAATGGAGATAGTCATGGGTGTCCAATGTCACCCTACCTATTTAACCTCTATATTGAACATCTTTTTTTGTTAATCACCCAAAAAAACTTTCATCGTGTTCCCACCCTCTTCAATACTAAAAGTCTTTTCTCAGCCTTTGCTGATGACCTTAACCTCTATTACTCCATCCCCAATTCTGAACTTCCAAAAATTTTAGACTCAATAGATAAATACTCAACATTTTCCAACTATAAACTAAATATAAACTAAACTTATAGAAATCAATCATTTTTCTCCTGAACCCTTTTTGCCGACGACCTAGCTGCCCCCCAAATCAAAATTAATGATTCTCTACAATGTCTCAGTATTTATTTTCACCATGACTCCAACCAAAGCTATTCAAATAATATCTCCAAACTACAATCTAACATCCAGGATTTGAACAGATGGGTAAAATTACACCTCCTTCTTCTCACCAAATCTCTAAAACTGCCCATTGCTTTAAATATCCTGCCATTCCACCTAAACCCCATCCTTAGATTGAAAAATAAAATGATCAACCTGCATAAATACCCCCTTATCAAAGAATTAACTATAGCAGATTTATTTCCTGTCAGAAATAATTCATTATCTGAAATAAGACTACATATGTCTCTACCCAAATGATATACAATCATCTTGAGACAAATCCTTGAACTCTGTCATAATACCTTGGAAGATACCTCTCTGAAGTTAAATGATATTAAAGCCTGCAAATCCATATGGAACCTCCTCTTACTTAAGATGAAAATTATTTCTAATTCATACAAACTTATTCTTTCCATCTGAACCCAAAATGATCAAATGTTTTCAAACTACTGGAAAGACCAAGCTCCTTCCATTACCTCTAACCAAATCTCCCAAGCTATTCAACACTCCTTGAAACTTAATTCCCTTAAAAAAATTAACTATACCCAACTTATGATCTTAAACAGTGCATACCTCACCCCTGCCATACTCTCTAAAATCTATCCCTCCTCCTCTCCCTTCGGTCCCCATTGTACTAATCACAGTGCTGACCTGATTCATATCTTTTGCAGCTGCAAATGCTCTTATAGACTCTGGTGCTCCCTTAAGGTACAGTTGGAAAAAAAGGGATATGGAAAAATTACTTTGTCCTGGAAAGTCACAATATTACATATCCCCTCTACAGGATTATCCAAACTTCAGACTCGTATTTTAATAACACTCTTTTGCCCTGTCAAACTTTTTATCACCCTTAACTGGAAGGATAGATCTCTACTCACTTGGGATGGATTTAAACAACTTGCTACCAAACACTTATTTGCCCACAAATATCTGAAAATCACCCAAAGACTTAGTACACACTTTACTGAATATTGGGATGCTTTATTTGATATCTTTCTAGCTTAATCCCTATTAACCACAAAAAGTCACACGTTTGCACACTGTAATCTGGTCTGGAAAAAAAAAAACTGCCACACAATAAAGCCCGAAGGTCGCTCACTTTATTAACCACACTGACGCTCAAAATATGCACTGCATTTTCGTCTTAATTTCTTCAGATATATTAATTCACAAGCAAGGTGCTCATAATGTGTCTTTTCAATTTTCTGGTAGTTTTACCTATGTAGAAAGCCCCACAGGTGTCACATATAGTAATGTAAATCACCCCATTTGTTCTAAGTTCTATCCCTCTTTGGGTTAAAGCCACTGATTCAGTCAAGATAAACAGAAAACAGCTCTAGAAAGAGCAACTCCAATGAAAAAAACTCCAGAGGCACACCATGACAAATGGAGCCGACCTGAAGATTGCGTCCATTTGTTGTGGTGTGCCTCTGAAGTTGTTTTCATTAAAGCCACTGATTCCCCTGGAAGACATGAGCACATTGTGAACAACTACCGCATTTATATGCTCCTGTTTTCTTTCTACTCTGTCTTTTCTTTCTAGTCTCAAGTATTTCCTTGATATTCCTACCTTTTCTGTAAGTAAATTTTAAGGGATCCACAAATATTTTCCTAAAATCTGAAAAAATTACTAAATTTATTCCAATTATTGGTAAATACTTTTTTAATTCTTGTTGTTTTTGTCCTATAATTTAGTACAAAGTTGCTATACCAGTTAATAGTATTCTGTTCTTTCTTGTCTCTCTCTACCAATCCATGTATTCTCGGCTTCCCTAAAAAAGGGGCACATTTTCTGTTTCTTTCTTCTTTCACGTCAGCCATTATTTCTTCAATAAGGGATATTCTCTTTCGATAAACATTTGTTTTAATTTTTGACTTTCAATTTCAAAATCCCCATCATCTGATGTCATTCTACTACTTCTAATTAACAGTCCCCCCAAAATGTCCCTCTTTTGTGAAAATGCGTGGGCACTCATATAGAATAGATAGGAATTTGCAAAGGCGTTCTTCCTAAAAACATTAGATTTGAAATTCCTTGACTCAACTACGTTTTCTAATACCACGTCCAAATACTCTAGTTTCTCCACAGAAACAGTGTGGGTGAATTTTAAAAATTCTGTCGTGCCATTAATATAACTTATAAGTTCATATAATTTTTCCTTAGGGCCTGACCAAAAAATACATATATCGTCCAGGTACCTACGGTAGTAGTTCCAAAATTTAGAATACATAGAGTTTATTATGTATTTCTCTTCCCATGTGGATAATACTAAATTAGCATACATGGGAGCACAACTTGCTCCCATTGCTACTCCGCTAGTCTGCTTATAAAATTCTCCTTTTAAATACAGAAAGTTATTTCTTAACACCAAATCCATTAACTCAATAAGTATACACACCTTCTCATGTTCTATATCCCCTTTATACCTTAAGGCCTATTCAAACCATTCCAGTCCAATAGTCTGAGGTATCACATTGAACAAATCTTGAATGTCTAAAGTTACAAAAATAAGCTCACCACTGAACAAATTCTGATTAATACTCCTTAAAAAATCCCATGAATCTTTGAGAATCCCCTCCCTCTCAGTCCAAACCTTATTTAGTTCCAGGTCCAAGTATTTAGCCAATGGGTACGTCTTGGACCCTGTAGCAGCCACTATTGGTCTGAGAGGTGGATCTCCTACATTTTATGAACTTTGGGGATCCCAAATATGGATGGTATTTTTGGTTTATCAATAGTTAAAAAATTAAATACTTCTAAAGTGATGTTTCCTTCATCTAATATTTCTTTCAACATGGTCTATTTTCCTATATGCAACATTAATCTCATTTCTAGAAACTCTAGAGGATCTGGCAGTATCACTTAGCAAATCCAGCATTTTAGTTGAATAAAGTATATTGTCCATAAAAAACACGCCCCTTGTCTGGTTTCATAACCCTAATATATTGGTTATTCTTCAAGGAGATAAGTAGCTGATATTCTTCTTTCGTAAGGTTATATGCTTTCTCACTTTCCTCTGACTTAACCTAATCTACTCTTCCACTTGTGTTTCAAAATTCTTTAATTGTGGATGGGGGTGTATATACTCTTCATAGGTTCATAGGTAGGTACTAGGCTATCTGCCCGAGGGCATTTATAAGCCTAGCCAGAGTGTGTCAGCTTTCGCTGCCCCATTGATTAATTAACTGAGCCTCTGTCAAGAAGAGCCAATGAAGTGATCCCGGGGGTGTATTTTCTGTTACCCATCCACTCGTCAAGGTTTCTCTTGAAGAGTGTTATTGAGGGGCTCTGCTCCAAAGCATGGGGAGTCTCTGTGACAGGATTCTATCCCTCCAGCATGTTCTATTTATTGTTGTGGCGAGGTTTAGCTCACTAGAGCGAGTGGCTTGCAGTGACTTGGATTTCTTTAGGTGGAGCATGTCCATCAATTCTGAGTTGGACATGGCTTTGTAAGTCAGGCGGAGATCAGCTTTGAGTAAGCGATATGTGACTGAGTACAGCTGGAGTTTTTCCAGTCGGGCTGCATAGGACATATGTTTGAGGCCAGTAATCCTCTTGGTGAGGTACTTTTTTGGTCTTTCCAGCTGTTGGAAGTGTCTTGTGAGGTACATTACAAATGGTGCATTGTACTATATGATGGGTCTGATGTGTAACGAGTAGAGGGGCCCTATAACCTCTTTATTTCTAGATGCAAACCCTTTAGTAATTAGATGGGCTACATAGAAGGATTTCCTAACTACTTTGGCAATATGATTGTCAAAGGAGAGATTACTATCTACCTGGGTCCCCAGATCTCTTATTACCTCTTCTGTATCAAGGGGGCTGCCACCTATGTGGTAATTCATGGGTGTTTTGTTTTTCCCAAATGGAATAACTATGCATTTTTTGGCATTTAGAGAACATGACTTTGACACCAGGTGTCCATCTCATTAAGGCCCTTTTGGAGAATGTCCGTGTCAGCCGGAGAGTCAATTATGGCTCCCAGTTTGCAGTCATCGGCGAACTTGGTTAGCCATAGTCCTCCTGTGTTTGCCTGTACTTCTGAGAAGTATATGCCGAACAGTAGGGGTCCCAGGACCGAGCCTTGTGGGACACCACTTGTGACTGGTTTAGAGTCAGACCTGGAGCCCACTATTCTTACCATGTGAGTTCTGTCTGTAAGCCAGTTGGCAACCCATCTCATGACATAGGGGTTTATGTTCAGGCTGGTGAGTTTTTCTATAATTCCCGAGTGGGGAATGGTGTCAAAAGCCTTGGTGAGGTCAAGGTAGGCTGTGTGAACTACCTTCCCCTCATCTATCGCCTTGGTGACTGTCTCGAAGAAGTCAACCAGGTTTAGTAGGCATGACCTGCCCTTAACAAAGCCAAACTGGGTCGGGTCAAGTGTTTGGAGGTTCCCAATGTCTTTGTTAATGAGTTCCATGATGATGCGCTCCATAGCCTTGCAGACCAGGCTAGTCAGGCTTATGGGGCGATAGTTACCAGGATCAGTTGTGGCCCCTCCTTTGTGGAACGGAATAACTGTTGCTGTGCGCCATTCTATGGGCATGTAGCCTGTGGAGAGGCTGAGGCTGAACAGTGTATTTAGGTGGGGGGTTAGTTCATTCTGTAGTTCATGCAAGACACAGCCTGGTACACCATCTGGCCCCACTGACACTGTGCTTTTGACTTTTGAAAGGGCTGTTTTCACCTGTGCGTCTATGATTTCCGGGACACTACACTTTTCCGGTATTCTTGTGGGCCCTTTTGGGGGTGAGAGGGGGGTGAAGATTGCACTGAATCTATCTGCCAGGATGTTGGCAATATCAGTTGGTTCAGTATATTTTGTGCTATTTTGCACTAGCTCAGAGCATATCTGTGAGTTGCCACTTAAATTCTTGACATAGCTAAAGAAAGCTTTGTGGCTATCTTTCGAATCTTTGGCTATTTTTCTTTTGAAGTTAGCCTTGGAGGATTTTATGAGGGACCTTAGTTTCTTACTGATACTGAACAGAGATGTCTTTCCTTCTTGGGATTTGCTGTTTTTCTGAACTAGTTTCCTCCTTCTATTGTATAGCCTGTTTATGGCAGGGGTCCACCAGACCTTATTAACAATTTTTAATAATGCAATATAAAATGGTAACAGACAATGCACAATCAAAACAAACTTAAGGGAGTGAGTCTTGGTTTTGCTAGGGATGGCATGATCCATGCATCCTTGTAGGTGCCCATAGAGTGCATTTGTAAAGGTTCATGCATTTTGGACACTGTTATCCTTTAGCGTGGGGGCTGTGAAACTTACCACCTCTGTCTTAAGTAAGGTGAAGTTTGCTTTAGAAAATGTTTTCACTGTGGTTTCCTTGGTTGGTGGTGGTGGTGTTGTGTGGGCATCCAGAGTGATTAGTTTATGGTCTGATCTAACCAGTGACAGGTTGACCTCCTGTGTGGAACACCTGTCGCCCATGTTGGCGATGACCAGGTCCAATATGTTTTCACCTCTGGTAGGGGAGTTTACCAGCTGATCCAGGGCATTTGAGTTGATAAATTCCAGGAAGCGCTGGACCTGGGAGTTTGTACTTTAGTAGTTTTCCCAGTTAATGGTAGGGTATTTGAAATCACCCAATATCAGGGTGTTCGGTAGGACCGTCATGTTTTCCAGTGTCTCCAGAAAGGCGGACTGGTGGTCCTGTGTCATGGAGGGTAATCTGTAGCAGGCCACAATTTGCATTGCAGATTTTCCTGATGTTAGTTGCACATGGATGATACCGGAGGTCTCTTCTTCCTAACCTGAGCATTAATGTTCGTAGTTCCTCCTTTCTCATTATTAAACATTTACTCAAGATTTTTCTTGTGTACAAACATCTTGAGATCAATAAGGGTCTGTGAAATATTGCTGTTGGAAGTAGGAACAAATTTTAATCCCTTGCAAAATAAATTAAAATTAATAGGGGTAATCTCTACTCTACTGTAGTTGCAAATACTGAACTTATGGTATAAGTGCCTGTTCCCTTCAATTACTATTTTATTCTCCTCTGTATTAGACTGAAGATTAGATGGCCCACTACTATATGGGCTCGATAACTCCTCCTGTTTGGGTAACCACCTCTGTTGTTGTGATAATAGTTCACCCGCCCCGTTTCCTAATCCTCTCAGGTCTCCTGAGATCTGGGAACTCCTGTGAGTTGTCCATGGTGTAGCTTCCTTCAAAGTTACAATTATTGTAATTTACATCATGTCCATTAAGATTTCTTCCCCTCAGGTTCCCTTTCCTCCATATACAGACCATCTTTTGTATAAGGAAAATTGGTCTGATAGTTCCTGAATCCACTCTTTTTAGGTTTAGGGTAACATATTGTATCCCTTTATTCAATAATATCACAATCTAATTTTTTACATTTCCTACTATACATAAACCTACACTTATCCTCTATTTTGTCCTTCATGCAGTATTTTACGTTTTCCTCTCCCACTGTAAATAAATCAGTAACAATAAGTCTGTTAACTTCCTTAATCTCAGATAACAACTTCACTGTTTCTCTTTCATTTTCTTTTATAACAGCCTTAACAATTTCCATTCCACAATTATTAATTATTTTCAGAAGTTCAGAATGGAACTCACTTCCCTCTCTAACATTGTTGGGGTATTTATATAGTCGCAACCCCTTTGGCACAATTCCTCTCCCCACACATTCCGTTAACCATACAAAGACTTTTATATTTCAACAACAAATCATATAAATTATTGACATTAATATTTTAGCTGTTTACATCGGAAGCATTCACTGTATTGCTTTGAAATACATACTTTGAAAATGAACAGTTAGTTTGCAGCCAGGTAAACACATTGTTATCCCTACCACAGTTCAAATTGGCCAGTTCTACTCCTTTGCAGTTCGAGGCATCAGTGTGAACAGTCTCATTAGTTCCTATATGAATGGCGCCATTCGCCTCATTGGTTGTCCCATTATATTTGCTCCTAACAGTCCTCTTGACTACTGTTGGTCTGCCTAAGAGTACGCTGCAGGCATTCTTTGTCCTCCATGTTGTCTGAACTCCTCATTTCCTGAATTTCCTTGTCTTGGGTGTTCAAAATTGACGTCACCACATTTGCTTCCCCTTGAAGCCACTCCTCCTGGTTTCCTGGTAACGAGGAGAATCCTTGGGTGTCTAAGTTGAACAAGCCTGTACCGGCTTGATTAAAATGTTTTCGGACATTATTTCCAACTCCACCACCACTCGACTGTTGGCTCAACATAGCCACAAGCTGTGTAAGCTGACCTTCCACTCGTGACAGCCATTCACTGAAACATTCAGAAGCACTGGCGCCCTCCATTGGGCTTCCTATTTCAATCTCGGATGCCTCCATAAACCAAACAACTAAACCATAAAATTAGAACTTAGAACAAATGGTTACAGCAACTGTGATACCATAGGGGTGATTTACATTGCTATATGTGACACCTGTGTGGCTTTCTACATAGGAAAAAACTACCAGAAAATTGAAAAGGCGAATGCCCTATATAGGCATCTTAATTCCTGTTCATTAGCTAAATATGGTTTTTATGTTATAGAGAAAGTGGATGTCGACCCATGTGGAGGACCATGGAAGACCGCTATAGAGTTTAGAGAATTGTTTTGGCAATTAAAATTGGAAGATAACAAATGTGTAGGCTTACATGATTATATGTCCTTGGCCCCAGTTTTGAAGCTTAATTGTAAATTCCAATTTGGCCATTAGATGGGAATGGAAAAAACACCTTTTTATAGATACTTCTTTTTTTTATATATACTTTTTATATACTGTACATATATTTTTATACATAGTTTTAACATGCAATATAAGTTGTTATATGCTAATTAATTATTGTTACACAGTTTTTATATGTATTTTTAAGCATTCATAGAATATATTATATAGCGCATAAGGTTATCACTAATTTATACTATTTGTTTTTATACAGAAAATGTTTTCAAGGGTAATAAAGTTTTGATTGGATGATTGCACAAGGGAGGGATATATAAGAAGTATTGCTTGCTTGTGAATTAATACATCTGAAGATGTCTTTTGTGTTTAAGATGAAAACACAGTGCATATTTTGAGCGTTAGTGTGGTTAATAAAGTGAGTGAACTTCGGGCTTTATTGTGTGGCCGTTTTATATGAGACCAGATTACAGTGTGTTAACGTGTGACTTTTTGTGGTTATTAGTTTTCTGGCACACTATCTCCTTATTTTGTGCTTTAATCCCTGTTAACTTATCTATCTTGTTGGACATAAGGCATATCTGTAAATAGTTATTTGTTGTATATAAGTCTATATTGCTTTCATTGTTTTGATTGTGCATTGTCTGTTACCATTTTATATTGCATTATTAAAAATTGTTAATAAAAAGATTTAAAAAAATAAATAAAAATAAATAAAAAAAGGAAGAAGGGAACAATGTTACAAGTGTGACACCAAGTCACCTGATGAAAATCTAAACAATCGTGCATTAAAATCAATTATATTCTCAAATGAAAAAATAAGGGAAGTGCATGCATTCTTCCTTACATGAGCAACCTCCCAGCTAAGTGTCTTGCCACTGTTGCAGCACGGGTAATTAGGATTCAGCTAATGCATATGACAGTGAGCCCTGGCTGCCACCCCCCCCCCCAAATGAATGAGCCAACCTCAACTGTTGTTCCTCATTCTCATCCTCACTCTGTGACCTCTCCAGGATGAGTACAGCTAATCAAAGATGGGTCATTTAGGGTACAGTAAGGGCTTTATCCATCTGCACCGCAAGGCACTTAGCTGACTTCCATAAATCTGGTATGGTAAGATCTAACAGCTGTGCTTATCTCAGCTTCTTCTTTATGGTCTTCCCCAGCTCCTGCCCAAAATGATCTAAGGTCTTTAAAATCTCCAGGTCAGATTTAGGATTGCTGCTGTTTCCCAGCTCTTGGCCTGAAATCATCCCTTTCAAAGAAAATTCAGTACCTTTGGACCACTTTGGCTAAGATATAGGCTTGCACCTACTACCTAGCTCTTTCCCTGATGAAGCTACATTTTCATCCACAGCTGGAAGTGTGGGCATTGGGTGAGTCTGATCCCTGCTGCATTCCCACATGCTAATCTCTATATCTAGTAGCATGTAATTGTGTTTACTCAAGGTATTATATTACCAATAGTATTGCCTAATCAAATATCTGTTAGAATACTATCAAACACTCTAACCTGCTTGCATTCCTCACCCCTCTCACAGTCCAGGAGAAGTTAAAAGGTACCCATCTCGTGGCCCTAACTATAGTGGCCTGCCTGAGCAAGACATGCTTTTGTGAATGTTTTACAGTAATCACTAATGGTGCAGTATTCCTCTGATCAATGCTTTCCTTCCCTCCTCCATGAAAGGATACAGGCCACTGTGATAATTTGCAGCAGTTGCAGTCTCAGCACAATCACTACTTTAGTGCCATCTCTGTTAACCCATTCATGAGGCTTTTTTTCATACCCTGTCATATTGGGAGTTTGTACCATACATGTCTGACTTTATTGTTAAATCTTTCCAATGTAACAATGTACAACCCAGGTTTTAAATTGCTTCCAGGAGTGTTACTGCTAGGCTTGTGGAGAAATTACCCAATATGTAGCTGATAAAAGGGCAGGCTTTATAAAAGTTTTTGTTGCAAGATATAATGGTCATATAGTACTACAGTAAATGGAGGCAAATATGATATCTGATGGCACTGGATAGAAGAAAGCATGCAGGATAACTGTTCTTATAGAATTTATTTTAACAATGATTGAGGAATTAGTGCTAAGAATTTAAACAAATGCAAGTAGCTGGGGACATAAGGGGGGAGTGTAGCAACCTTAGTATTTTCTTGGATAGTTGTTTTTGTTGGTGAATGTCAAGGGAATGTCTCTGGGAATATGGGAAATCTTTAGCAGATTTGGAGAAGAGATGGTGCTGCATTTCATTCAGAAAAGTGATTGGTGATTATAGCAGGAAACTTTATCTACAAACCATCGAAGACCCTCTAGCTCACTGTTTATCAAAAATTTTAAATTGAAAATGGTGAGCTGAAGAAAACTATTATTATAGTATTTTTTTTTCCAGAGGAGAAAGCCAACCTACATTTCTGATTCGGGGAAGGTGGCAAGATCCTCACGCCAAAATTATATTCATCAACTCCACAGTCATACCACAATGGAGAAATGGGGAAAGCCTGGAAAACTGCACCATCAGCTCACACAATACAACATACTGCTGTGAAACTAAACCACAACATAAAATCTTTTCACAAAAATACTGGGCCAGATTCACGATGGCTTGCACGGAGTCTACGAGTAGAGTAAGACTCCATGCAGCCATCATGTCCGACGAGCGATCCACGAACAGCCTGTAGGGGCATGTAAGAGAGCTCCTAACACGTCTCCTACACGGAGAGGGCTGTGATATGCAAATTACCTCACTTGCAGCCGAAAGGCATGCAAATGAGGTAAATTTGCGATCCAGGAAGCAGAAACCTGTCCAAGTAGGAGACGTGTTAGCTGCAGAAATGTACTCAGTTGACAACTGAGTACCATTCTGCAAATAGCACAATGGAGCCTTCTCAGCTCCAAATAAAGGTTGCATATGGTCATGGAAGCATGCCAATGGCCAAATATACGGCCATTGGAAAGTTTCCCTGATGCAAAATTAAAATAAAAATAATTTTTTTTTTCGGCGATTTCCGATGTTTAAGCGTAGCTCAGCGCCGCGAAAATGGGGTGCGCTATAAAAATCATAAAATAAGGCAATAAAAGCCACAAACATGGAATTTATGAAAATTGTCAAATTTCAATGTAAGGGAATAGCAGGCTGAAGACAACATGGCCACCGAGTAGGGGTTGCTAAGGGGAGAAGCCCAGTCTAAGACATGTAACCAAGCATTAATAGGCAATCCTATGTAAATGAGTGTTAGGATAGTGAATCGCACTTTTACATAGCAAATGAGCACAGTTAGTGGAGTGTAGGAGTAGGATATGGGGAGGAACAGAGTAGGACATAGGTGACATCACAAGGGGGTATGTATGAAAGTAGTGCAGCTCATTGGAGGACAGTGGCATCTGTTAGGTGTCAGACATCATGGAAAGAGGTGTGTCAAAAGGTAGGCCAGGGAAAGCCAAGAAATGGAAGGTGTATACTGTGGATAACACCAAAGTTTCATGCAGAGTGGGTATGCATGTGTGTGCGTGCCTGTAAACTTGAGTAAGACAGAGTGCGTGCGTGGAAGCATGAGTGCGCGTGTTTAAGCCGGAGTAAGCATGTATAAGGCTGTTGGAAGACCTGTAAACTTGTTTGTACTGGTGTGCACACGTTTTAGCCCAAATAATCAAGTTTTAGTCCGTCTAAGCATGTATGCGCGTGTGTGAGCTGCTGTGAGCGTGTTTGCACTTGTATGAGCGTTGCTCCCCCTGAGGAAACAGAAAGGAAAAATGAAGCACAACAAATAGCAGGAAGCTACCAGGTGATACTAGTAGAGCTAGCAGGTAAAAACAATCCAAATCAGGCAATAATACAGGCAGAGCACTAGCCTAGCCCAGCCCAGCACTTAAAACTCTGCAAACAACAGTGCAGTTTGTTTCTCACAAGAGACACTGAAACACTGGAGTATGCTACTAGAAGTGAAAAATGAAAAAGCTTCACTCAGACAAAAAATGCTAGGGGCTGCCATTGCTGTTATAAGATGACATATGCAACATGCTGAGGTTGGTGACAATGCAAATGCTGCCGGATAACCCACAGTGAGGAGACGGAGAAGAGTGCACAGGCCCAGGGTCACCTACCAGGGGTTACATGAGCTGGAGATAGTGGAGCGCTATAGAATGGACAGAGACCTCCTGCAGCAAATTGTGGAGCTGTGCGGGCCACGCCTCACACACAGAACCAACAGAGGGGAACCCATCCCAGTGGAAATCAAGGTATTTGTTGGCCTAAGAATACTAGCAACAGGTAACTTTCAGAGACCAACTGGTGTTATGATGGGGATATCACAGGCATCAGCATCCAGGGTACTGCACCAGTTCCTGGATGCCATGTCAGCACATGTCGGTGATCATATATATTTTCCCAAATCGCGTGAGGTATTGGCCAGCAGTATGCATCTCTTCCAGCAAATAGCAGAATACCCTGAGGTAGTGGATGCAATAGACTGCATGCATATACACATCAAAGCACCAGCTGGTGAGTGGGGTAGGGCCTACATTAACCGCAAGGGCTTCCCCTCCATCAACTGCCAGGTCATGTGTGACGCCCAGGGCATAATAATGAATGTGTGTGCTGGCTGCCCTGGAAGCTACCATGATTCCCATATCTGGCATCTGATGCAGCTGTACCAGACATTTGCCAATGGGGACATCCCACATGGTCACTTAGTGGGGGATGCTGGCTATGCACTGGAGCCATGGCTGATGACACCCATCAGAAATGCACACACACCTGAACAAGAACGCCATAATGAGGCACACGCACAAACACGAAATGTAATCGAGCGTGTGTTTGGGTTGCTCAAGTCACGGTTCCGGTGCCTGGAAACATCTGGTGGAGCCTTGCAATACTCACCAACTACATGTACCCAAATTGTCATGGTATGTGCTATGCTGCATAATATGATCCTGTGAAAACAGCTGCATCAGGACCAGCATAGGCCTGGGACAAACAGCCCCCCACCAGTGCCAAGGCCATCACAGGCATAGCATGACTCGGAGGAAGAACAACCTGAGCCTGCCCCAGTAGGCAGATGGAGGCGTGCCCAGTATGCCTTGGCCTTGGCAAAGAGGCAACGCATAGCACATACACTGGCTCAGTAGGAACCCTGGAAATGATACCTCTCTCTGACTCGCACATATAGTAAAAGGGATGCCTAACTTGACACTGCCTGTTGCCAAACATGTATAGGGAGTGCAGTATGTGCATCTGACATAGGCAGCCCTGCAGCACCACCTGAGGCATGATTGCCATGTGTTAAGCAATGTAAGGTAGTGCTAAACAGCATTTACCACCATGCTGTATATGCAAACTTGATGACCTTCAGTAGCATCCTACCCTCACCAAACATGAGGCCACAATATGAAGACAAGATGATCAATTACAACAATTGGCTTAAGTATTGGTGTCAGTGAAAGGGGATTCAATGCCTGTCAGCCTGGGATGAGATGCTCGACAAGACACGATGCTTTGCTAGGGATGGATTTCACCAATCACCTGTGGCCTATTGGATATTGCCAAAAGCTCTTGTCACCCCCATAGTGCCTTTTCTAGGTAAGGCTCAAAACACAAACCCACCTCCATACGTATCACAAGGGATACGAAAGAATAAGTAATGCTACTCAATGCCAGAAATCTAAACTGCAAGATGCGCACACTCCAAACACTCCTCAGCATGGAGAATGTTGATATCTGTGCAGTAACAGAAACCTGGTTCAAGGCTCCCAAGAGCACCCTAGCATTCACAGGTACACCTCATACCATGCTTTACAGCTGCAAAACATGGAACTAACTACAAAAGGAGGGTGAGTATCAATATTTGTCAAAGATACCCACACTCCCAGGTTGGTGGCACAGCATGAAGCATCAGAGACTACCCATGTGTAACCAACAGTGGGTAAAACCACCTTCCAGTTCATAGCCTGCTACAGACCACCCTCCTAAACCCAGGAACCACACATGGCTGACTGGAGAACACATGAAAATATGAAGATTTCCCCAAACACCATTATATTGGGTGGCTTCAACTACCCAAACATACACTGGGAGCATTACCCTAGCTCCAACACCCTAGGCCAAAGGTTCCCAGAATTTATAAACCAAAATGCTATGGAACAACTTGCTACCACTCCCACAAGAGGGGAAAACATACTGGACCTGATCATTACCAACGTGGGGACTCTATGCCCAAGACCAGAAGTGTATCCCTCACTGGTGTGATCACACCAGATAGTAATCTCACTGGATATTCACATCCCCACCCCAGCCCATGACCAGAAAACCACAGTGAAAAATGTTCACTAAAGCATATGTCACACACCTCAAAACTGAGGTGGAATCCTTTACAGCCACTGTGTCTGTGGAAAATACTGCCCAGACCTCATAACCCTTTATAAACGCATTCTATGAACCCCGTCAGGAATGCATGGATCATGCAATCCCAAATAAAACCAAGACCCAATCCTCCAAAGGTAGGCATCCTGTTTGGTGGACCCCAGCCATAAACAAACCATACAATACAAGGAGGAAGCTACTATATGATAGATCCAAATCACAAAAAGGGAAGCCATCTCTGACCAGTATTATTGAAAAACAACGTCCACACATAAAATTGTCTAAGGCCATATGTGAGATAAAAATAGTACAGAACACCAAGGATAATCACAAGGCATTCTTTACTTATTGTAGGAACCTGTGTGGGGATCCCCAGGTATGTTCAGAATTAGTCCATAATGACAAATAATACAACAAACCCACAGACATTGCCAACATCCAAGCTGACAGGTTCAGTGCAAACCCCCCCCCCTCCCCACCAAAAGGGCAAATATCTATCCCAGCAGAGTGCTGGCCCCCTGAAATCACAGATGCTCAGGTAACAGCCAGCCTCTCCAAAGCAAAACACACAGCATCAATGGGACCAGACGGTGTCCTGGGCTGTGTCCAACATGAACCCCAAGAAGAACTGAACACACACATAAAACCACTGTTCAATGTCAGCCTTAACACACAATATGTACCCAAAGAGCAGTGTACATCAACAGTGGACCCTCTCCACAAAGGTGGTGCCTCAATGGATATTGCAAACAATCGCCCCAGAAGCCTGACTAGGTTGGTCTGCAAAGCTATGGAAAGGATCATCATGGACCTCAGAAATAAACATATTGGGGACACACAGACACTAGATCCTACCCATTTTGCCTTTGTTAAGGGCAGATCCTGCCTCTTAACCCTGGTTGAGTCATTTGAAACAGTCACTAAGGCCATTGACGAGGGGATGGTGATCCACACAGCCTACCTGGACCTTGCAAAAGCCTTCCATACAGTACCCCACTTGGTCATCATAGATAAGATCACCAGCTTCAATAGAAACCCCTATGTCACTAGATGGGCTGCAAACTGGCTCAAGGACAGAACCCACATGGTCTGAAATGCTGCTGCCATGTCAGACCACAAACCAGCTACAAGTGGTATCCCACAAGGCTCAGTCCTGGGATCTCCCTTGTTTGGTATATTTTTCTCAGAGGTACAGGCCAACACAGAAGGACTGTTGGTGAACAAGTTTGTAGATGACTACAAACTGGGTGCCATAATCGACCCTCTAGCTGACACAAGCATCCTACAAAAGGGCCTCATAAAAACAGACAACTGGTGCCAGAGCCATGTCCTCAAGCTAAACACAAAACAGTGTATAGTCCTCCCCTTTGTCAAAAACTAAGTGCCCACAAATTACTACATATGTGGTAACCCATTAAGTATGGAAGAAGTGATAAGGGACCTGGGGACCCAAGTCGATAGCAATCTCACATTCGACAACCATGTGGCCAAAGTGTTCAGAGAAACATTTCATATAGCCCACCTAATCATGAAGGTAATCACATCTACATCAGTGGAGGTCATTGTGCCTCTTAACTCATGCCTCATCAGGCCCATAATTGAGTACAATGCCCCTTGTGGGATGTACCTTTTCAGACACCTGCAGCAGCTGGAAAGACCACAAAAGTACCTCACCAGGAGGATCAAAGGGCTCAAACACATGCCAGTCACTGCCCGGTTAAAGAAACTGCAGCTCCACTCAGTGGCATACTGCCTGCCCAGAGGCGATCTGTGCCAGATGTATAAAGCCATGTCCAACCTGGAATCAATGGACATGCTGCACCTTGGAAAATCAGAATCCCATCAAGCTATGCGCTCAAGAGACCTGAACCTCAGGACTGAAATAAATAGGACATGCTGGAGTGACAGATCCATAACCCAGAGGCTCCCCCCACTCTTGAGTAAACTCCCACTCCAGGTTAGCCAGAGTCCCTCATTGACTGTCTTCAAGAGGAATCCTGATGGGTGGATGGGAGATTGTAGGTTTACCTTGGGTATCACTTCTATGTCACTGTTAGCCAGAGGCACAGTATACTAACCATGAAAATGTAATGGCAAACTCCACTTACAATGTGTGTTGAAAGCCAAACACACTCTGGCTAGGATTATAAATGCCCTAGGGAAGATAGCCTAGTATGAACCTATGAACAGAATCACACACACCAAGTAGTACAACTGTGGTCACTGTGGAGTAATGTTTGCCAATGTCCACCCAAGTTGGTGAATACACAGCAATGTCGGACAAGCCTGGTTTAAGTAGGCCATAGGTGAACAAAATGCAGCATGCTCATAGTTGCCCAACTGGCCCTTAACTATTCTGGTCTGCTCAGTATGAGCATTTACAGCAGTGATGGGACTAAAACCCATGATACTGTGTACCATAGTGAAATTACTAAACCACTGCACCATGACAGTACTGCAGTGTTCAGCCAGTATGAGAGAATGTTGCCAAGTCTTTGGAAACTATCCCATGGAAACCCTGCAAGCGCAGCATAATCCCTGTTGAGTTATGACACAAATGAGTCTGGCAGTAAGAACACAACATGACTTCCAATACACACAGTATTAATGTCAATATTGGTCATGTTCACACACAACCACAAATGTAGTGGACTTCAGATCACAACATATGGAAAGATCACACTGGGCATGCTCACACACATGGATAAATGAGACACGTCAGGCAACAAACCATGGAAAGCCTGAACTGGGCATGCTCACACACTTAGGCCATGTCTGAGTATAGCAGTCAGTCACACATATCTGGCAGTTGTATGTGTTAAGCCAGGAACCTCCCATGATCCAGCAATCCACCCTGTGCACACAGTTAAATGACAACAGACACATATATTAACATACTGGAACCCTGTCATGATCAAACATGTTATGCAGGTACACACGTTGTTCACAGAGACTGTGAAAGCTACGGCAATAAAGACCTGCAAACAGTAGCAGCAACAAATACTGTGCATCCCAAACATAAACATAGGTGCAGAGGTGAATACTAGGCTGTCTACCCTGGGGAATTCATAAGCCTAGGCAGAGTGTATTTGGCGTCTGCCTCCCCTGTAGAGTAGCCTACTGTGCCTCTGTAAAGTAGGTCACAGAAGGCACCCTTTAAGGCTACTTTGCTGTGCCTCTGTCAAGCAGGGACACAGTGGAGATCCCGGGGTGAATTTGCAATTTCCCATCCATGTGGCTGTATTTTGCTGGAAGAGGGTTGGTAAGGGGCTATGTCTAACTTTGATTGGGATTCAATTCCAGAGTGAGGGGAGCCTGTGAGTAATGTGAATCTGTCCCTGCAACATGTCCTATTTATGTCTGTGCTGAGGTTTACGTCCCTGGAGTGTGTAGCTGTAAGGGTCTTGGATGTTATGAGGTGGAGCATGTCCATTACTTCTGGGTTTGAAATGGCTGTGTACGTCAGGCATAGATTACCTCTGAGTAGGTGTTAAGCAACTGAGTAGAGCTGGTGATCCTTTAGCTGAGCTGCATAGGACATCTGTGTGTAGCCCATGATTCTCTTGGGAGGTACTGTTGTGTTCACTGTAGTTGCCACAGGTATTGGGTAAGGTACACCCGAAAAGGGGCATTGTAGTCAAACATGGTCCTGATGAGTGAGTAGTAGAGGGCCACAATGACCACACATGATCTACATGCAAACACCCATGTGAGAAGGAGGGCTAAACAAAGTTCTTAGCAATGACTCTCTGTCAATATGATTAGCAAAGGAGAGGTTATGATCTATCTGGGTCTGTGGGATATTGCTCTGTTATGTAGTAGCTTCCTCCTTCTGTTGTACACCTTATATATGGCTGGGGTCAACCAGATAGGTCTCCTGTTTTGGAGGAGTCATGGTTTTATGTGGGATAGCATGATCAATGCATACCTGCAGCTGCTCATACAATGCGTTTGTAAAGAATTCTGCAGATTGGTCTGTATTAACCTCCAGCACAGGGCCTCTGAAGTATTCCACACAAGTGCAAAGTCTGCTTTTGAGAAATTATTTACAGTGATTTCCTTGGCTGGGTGTGGGGACGGGATATGGATGTCCAGGGAAAGTTGATCATGGTCTGATCTTAACAATGACAGTTCTACCTCTGGTGTGGAACATAGAGTCCCCATGTTGGTGATGATCAGGTCCAATATGTATTCCCCCTAGTGGGTGTGGTGACTGGTTGTGCCATAGCACATGGATTCACAAATTTTAGTGGCTGTAGGGTGATGTTGAGGGCTTGAGTAGTATCCCCAGTCAATATTTGTGTACCTGAAGTCAACCACTATACTATAATGGTGTGTGTGAAGACCTTCATATCCGACACTGTTCCCTGGAAAGCCGTGTGTGGTTACTGGGTATGGGTGGGTGATCTGAACTATACACCAAACCAAAAGGCAGTTTTGCACAATGGTAGTTGTATATGTATGGCCTGTCATGCTTAGTGCAGTGGGACCAACCCAGAGGTGTGTGTATCTGTGAAATATATGGATACACCCCCTACTTGTGTTCTGTGTCACAAGTCCTGTGGTCATGAAGCATGGTATAGAACATAACCTGGCAGTGCCAGTGTGCATATCTGACCCTGAACTAGGTTTCTGTGAATGCACAGATATTGTTATCCCCCATACTGAGGGATAGTTAAAGATGTACATTCTTCTTTGGAAACACTGATGATGTCAGCACCCTATAAATACAGCAGGAGAAGGGAAATCATCAAGTAATGCAAATAGCATGCTGCGCTAATGCGTCTCTTTCAAGTGCCATAACCTCATTAAGTAGGGGTTTGAATCCTACAAATGCCATGTGTGCATTTGTCATGCAGTCTGTGAATGTGCTGTGTGTTTTGCTTTCATTATTGTATGACATATTATTATAACAGTAATTTCAATGCACACATCAGGTATGTGTGTGCCACATACAGATATGTACCTGTGACCTTTAATAGTTCCTATGTGTGAAGCCTGCCCCATATGAATACAGTTGTTACCTTTGCCAGCATGTGCCACAGCTTACCAGACTTTAGGCCATACATGTATGTTGGTGACAATGCAAGCTACTGCAGTGATCTGTGTCCTAAGCCAACTATGTGACACACACCCATGAAAGCTTTGATAGATTAATGTGGATGATGGTTCATGTCTGTAGTATATGTCAGACATGTTAAAACACAGCAAAGTCTGTGAGTGATGGCCATCCAGTGCAGGTGTGTGGCAACTGTTGCCGGTATGCATACAGACACCTTCTTGCTTAGGTGATACACAAAGGGACTGCAGAATACCTTTGGAAATGTGAATATCACAGGATAGACAAGATACCACCAGTCCACATGTACACACCATTACCCGTTATACATGATGGGTGCTACCACCTACATGGTACTGTTGGAATACTATGTTAACTACATACCGATGATAATGCCACAGTAGCATTACAGCAATATACCATGGCTTGAACAACAGGTATCTGTCCGTATGATACCCTTGTGGTGGTTAGGTGTGTCATGTGTAGAATGCATTGTAGGCCACTGTATGTATTTGCAGTCATGGATGGACATATCCATAGTGTGTTGGCATGTACATGAGACTGCTATATGCCAAAGGGTATTGTTCCCAGGGATGTGTGGGGCTCAGTAACAATGGCTACTGGTATACTGTAGTACTGCAGGGATATCACTGACACCAGGTTCCTACATCTGTGTATCAGTTGAGGAGACACCATGTAATGTCCACTGAATGTCAGGCTATGTAAGCTGTGTATACTACCAGAATGCAGACCATTGACATGTGGAAAACGTATCACCCATAGCATACTGTCAAACCATGTCATGTTCCATGCTGACCATGTTCACAAATGTACACCTGCAAATCGGTGATGCAAACATCACACATGTACTGTCCACACCCCAACACATGCAGGCACAGGTACACACAACAGCCATGTGGCAATGTGCAGACAGTACACTTTGGGAATTAAAACTGGTGTATACAAAACTGCAATGACAAACATAGTTAATGCATCATGCATGCTCAAATCTACCCACAACAATATCATTACACTGTACTGTTAACAACATGATAATATTACTACAGTGCTATGTAGTCACCCTGTGCATCAGTACCATGCTATCCTGTTCCAGCATCAATGTTACAGATGGCAGGAGGTGGCACAGTTTCATCATATGCACAGGGTGTGTACTTGGTTTGCCAGAGTCTGCCATTGACACATCCAATCGGCTTGTATGTGTGTGCGTGTTAGTGAGGGACAACAGTACAAGATGGGGCAACATTGCTGCGATGTGTGTGTGTATGTGTTAGCCCTAGGTGTTAGCATTATGTGTGTGTGTATGCATGCACACAGTTCCACCATGTGGCTGCCATATACGGGTGTTTGTGGACAGCCACAGACTGTACCTGCCAGGTCATACAGGTCACTGTCTCTGGCCATGGACACGGTACCTGTGCCTGGCAGGGGTGCTACGGACAGTATCCGGTACAAAGCCAGACTGGGTACTGTCATCAGAAGCAGTGGGTTGTTGACTGGACATATGTCCCTGCTGGGACTGTCCAGAGCCACGTGCATGTGGTCTTCTAGGACGGTGTAATGACAGCACAGACCCAGCATTGCTGGGGCTGGTACTGGCACTATGGGAGCTGCTGCAGGTTTGTTGTCATCCGCGATGACTGGCAGCTGATAATGTTGCTGGCAGACGTCCACACCTCAACCGTCCTGCACTGTCCTGGCTCCTGGACATGTAGTTGTGAAACAGATCTAATGTGTCCCCCCAACGTCACACATAGTGTCATTCTTAGCGGTGCGATGTGCTCTAAGCTCCCTCAGACCCTGTCTGGTGTACCTTTCCATACATGCCTGTGCCTGCATTACAGCCTGGAACATAGCTGAGGTTGATAGACCTATGTGGGCACGTCTGACAGGGGCAGTACGACCACGGATGCTCCCACGAGAACCCCTGGACATCTGCCTGTGTGGTACCATGTCAGGAATCTGGCCGTGGCTGCTGTGAGGGGATGCATGTGCCAATGATACCACACTACCCTGGTCAATGCCCACTTTATGCTGTCCCTCAGCTAAGGACATTGGTGACAATGGATGTATCGGCAGGATGACTGTGCGCATTGATGGGGTTGACTGCTGTGTACTGTCAATTGGATGACCAACGACAGACCCTGTCACACCTCCCTGTACCATTACACATGTATCATCATTAGCACTGTCCCCAGCAGTGGCTTCAGGTTACCTGCTGCACTCCACCAGAGCAACATCAGAACCTGTGAGAGGAAGATAGGAAACACAGTTTACAAATGTGTACACGATATTAGCACACAGGCACACATGCATACATGCACACAGGCGCACATGCACACATGCACACATGCACACATGCGCACATGCACACATGCACACATGCGCACATGCACATATGCACACATGCACACAGGCGCACATGCACACATGCACACATGTACACATGCTCACAGACACACATGCACGCAGGTGCACAAGCACACATGCACACATGCACGCATGCACACATGCACACATGCACACATGCACACATGCACATATGCACACATGCACACATGCACACAGGCGCACTCCTCAGTACAGCAGATACAAACACAGACACACCTGCAATCCAACACATACACAATACTGTTTTAGGGTGGGTGACCATTTCACAAGGAAAAACATCACTGCACACATGTCAGCATGCAGGTTATGTGTTGCACAGGAACAAGCATTGCAAGTGTAGACAGCCCTCGTTAATGATAGTATACGTGTATTGATGCTTGTGTGTAGTTGTTCAGTGATTGTCTCCACCCTGGGACACAATGTGTACAAGGACATAACAATGTTGTGCAAGTGTTACAAGCTGTGGGTACATAGATTTGCACACACACACACACACACACACACACACACACACACACACACACACACACACACACACACACACACACACACACACACACACACAACACATGACGGTGCTACACAATAACAGCTATGTGTACTTTTGTGGTCAGTGGAACTGGACGTGGTGTAGTAACGTGAGTCATGATCAACATGCTTCTTGTGGTCAGTCAACAATAATAATGTGTGCCAGACAGGCAGCTAGCATGCTGTACCTGAAGTGCAGTAACATGACTACATCCACAATTACACAGCCACTTGTTACATGGGTGTGTAAGGTGGCCAATAGTGAGCATTGCCTAACATGAATGTGTTATTTGTTCCAGACTGTTGCACAGAGACATGATAGGCCTCTACCCCTCAGGTATATTATGTGTGCTGCATAGATAAGTGGGATGCTGAAGGCTGGCCATACAGCAGATATCATAATTGGACATGTGTAGCAGGCTAAGGTGTAGTGTGTATGCCAAACATGTGTGTGTTGTGTACATGTGTATCTGATGTGCCTATACAATATCCAGTACTGTGTTGCCACACATGTGTGTCACGCTCTGTGTATTACATGTGAGTGAGGCAGCTACTGAGAATAATGGGATATGCATAGTCTCACAGCAAACATGCACAGCATGCATTATGTGTAGATGTGTTACATGTGCACACACTACACCTCCATATAACATGCACGTCATTAGCAATAGTATTGTTATTACACACTCACCAGCATGGATTGGCTGCCTTGCTGTCATTCCAGAGGGACCTGCAAACATATGAGAGTGATTGCCAGTGGCACAACTGTGCCTTTGATACTGTGAGTATGATAAAGTACAGTAGTACAACAGGTGGCTTTCACAGGTGTACAGATTATGCTCAGAATATCAATCTTGCAGAAGATTGGGCAGATTAACAGCTACACAAACAGTACACATCTCACACACACATAGACTACCAGTACAGAGAACAGTCAACTGCAGATATGGGATGTTACCTGCACACTCCATTTCAACATGCTGGGTGGCTCCGGCCTCCATGATGACACATGTTTGTGGATGTTCTTGTTGTTGGCCTGGAGTCACAACACTTAGGAGGTGCTCCTCCTCACTGTTGAGGGGGGGAGGATAGGTAACCCACCACCTGTGGCAAGCTGTTGTCTGTGGATATCAGACGCATGCTGCCGGACATGTCTAATTAAATCACTGCACATATGTCTGGTTATGCATGCCTATGTCATTTACCTGACAGTCAAGTTCTTGCCACAGTGCAGCCCTCTCATGCTGGTTCTGGCTGGTCCTGGAAAACAGCACAGAGTAATTATGCACCAGGCTCTGATGGATCTCCTGATCCTCTGCTGCTGCATACAGTGGGTTTCTCTGATGTACCATCACCCTGGAAAGAAGGAAAAGAAAAATATGTGAGCAAGTCATGTGGCACACTTAATATTCAGCTGTACTGATATCACTTCACTGCCATATATGGCATCTGTCTTTCTATCAGGGGATACACATGTTCGATACCACATATCAGTGCTCAGCCCACAACTGTCTGACAGTGCCTGCCACACTCCATACAACAAACTAGTATACACCGGCACTCGGCACACTGTTTGGGATACAATGCACAACCTCACACTGGGGTATGTATCAAGCTAATGGATGAAGAATATTGTCGTCCCATGGAATGAATGCAATACACATGTACAGTTTCAATGGTAATCCACCCTTGTCTTTGATGCCATACCCCTACCTGACATACATGCACAGTTGTTACTAAAGCCAGCATACTGCTGTCACAGAGTATACATGCTGCCAGGTACACACACATACCCTGTAACACACATGTGATTGCGGCCATGGTGCAGGCATCATTACACACACATTACACATACATACAACACACAAATGTATGACGACACAGATGAGCATTAACTGTGTACCTTATAGAACTGTGTGCCCCTACTTATAGATACCTATGCATGAGGTATGTAATCTGTGCAGACTACAGGTAACACACCAAACAGTGTTACCACAGAATGTGAACATACACCATACTGTAGTGTTTAGGCCTACAACATCAGGTAGTACAACAGTTCATATGTGAGCTGGATTCAACAGCAGTACCACTTACTAAGCATTCATGTACTGCTTCTGCCTATGATGGGACACCGCAGTTGTACACAGGGAACTACAGCACAACATATGCCAATCTACTATGTTTGCATCCCAATAAGTGACACATCTTTCTCTGGCCTCATACCAAGGACACCAACTACCATGACAGACACAAACTCACGCTAAGCTATCACACATTTACAGACCTTTCACACAGTCAGTGTCACCCTCATTCAATAACACATAGCTGGTATTGTACTGAGTACATGTGCGTGTGCATTGTGTCATAGGTAGGTACTATGCTATTTACCCTGGGCCTAGGGAAGCCTAGCCTTATGCTACCCTGCCCTTTGGTACACATGTACTGTGATTTAACTTGCTCCTGTGAAACGGTTACACACAGGTGACTCACAGGGCATATTACCTATCTCCATGACATTCATCAGGGGTATGTATAACCTCTACTAATGAGCAGCTTTGTTTGTTAATGCTGGGTGGCTTAGTCCAGGGTATGGCATATCTGTGTAGAGAAACCTGTACCTCCAGCATGTGCTATTTAGTGTGGTGACAGGGATTAGGGCCCTAGGTCATGTAGGCTGGACGGATTGTGAGGTGTTGCCATGGTGGCTGGCCAACTGGTATGGGTGTGACATAACTCTGTATGTCCAGCACTGGTAACCTCTGTGTAGGCAGTATGCAGGACACTTTAGCTGTGGTTTTGTGAGTTAGTCTGCAGAGGGAGTGTGTTTGTGGCCATTATCAGTCTTTGTTAGATATGTCTGTGGCCTTTCCATTTGCTGTAGTTCTCATGGGAGGTACATACTGCATAGGACATTGTGAGGTGTACAGGGGTACACTGAATTACATTTCCCTAGCTGACACACCTTTTGTGATGACACGTACCATGTACAGGGATTACAAGACTAGTGTGCCACTGTGGATATCAAAGGGGAGGCTATTGTACACCTGGTGTCCCATGTTCCCTTCTGACACCTCCAGTGGTAGGCAGGCAACCACCTATGTGGTAGTTAGTGGGTAACATGTTTTGGAATGCTGTATGGTACTGCAGTATCAACACTGGTGTTCTGTCCATGCCTTGGTCACCAGGCACCTGTTGCAGTACATCTGCCCCCATGTTCCCCTATCTCACTCTCTTTATATATATCTATATATATATATATATATATATATATATATATATATATATATATACATATATATATATATATATATATATATATATATATATATATATATGTATATATATGTAAATATATATGCATATCTACATATATGTATATATATCTATATACACACCACTATATATAACCATATATATATATATATATATATATATATATATATATATATATATATATATATAGACATTCATATCTATCTGTATACATGTATGTATCTAAATTTATATCTATATATGTATTTGTCTATTATATCTATATGTGTATACATATGCCCTGTCTATCCATATATCGCTATGTATCTATACAGACCTCTCTGTCATGTATATATATATATATATATATATATATATATATATATATGTATGTGTATATATATATATATATATATATATATAATATAGATATGTAGATATATATATATATATATATATATATATATATATATATATATATATACACACTTCTTAACATCCATTACTGTACATAAACATGCACATGTAGGTACATGGACTGCCGACCTTTCATGGTAGGAATATCACTTCTGCAACAGTTGTGAGACATACCATTCTGTAATGATATTGCACACTGTTGTGCATAATGCATTATGCTGTCCTCAAGCCATATAGCTGTAGCAGGCCTCACTGGCTCAGTCCCACAGATGTTCACCAACACATGACATATACCTGCACTGCATGCTGTTTTCAATGCCACACACTACAACCTACATTGATATGTGCACATAGCAACCTTCAACTACATATGTATGTCCAGCCTTCACTAACAGTTGCAGTATGTCCTTTGCCCTATGCACATCTTCATATACATATAGATACAGACAGATAACACATATGGATGGTTCACAGTATGTAGATTATTAGATTATGTAGTTTACGTTACCTTTGTCTCTCACAGCTTTTTTTTTGGATTGCTGGCTTGCTAGCTTGCTGGCTGGCTGGCTGGCTGGATGGCTGGCTGGCTGCCTGGATGGCTGGCTGGCTGCCTGGATGGCTGGATGGCTGGCTGCCTGGACGCCTGGATGGCTGGCTGGATGGCTGCCTGGGTGGCTGGATGGCTGGCTGCCTGCCTGGATGGCTGGATGGCTGCCTGGATGGCTGGCTGGCTGCCTGGATGGCTGGCTGGATGGCTGCCTGGATGGCTGGCTGGCTGACTGGATGACTGGCTGGCTGGCTGACTGGATGGCTGGCTGGCTGCCTGGATGGCTGGCTGGATGCCTGGGTGGCTGGATGGCTGGCTGCCTGGATGCCTGGATGGCTAGGTGGATAGCTGCCTGGATGGCTGGCTGGCTGCCTGCATGGCTGACTGGCTTGGTTTTTTTTTTTTCTTTTGGGCTGTCTGTCTGTCTCTCTCTCTCTCTCTCTCTCTCTCCCTCCAGTTGCTGCAATGATATTATTGCATGTGTGGACTGGCAGTACAGGCTGCTTTTGTAGGTATCTGCACATGTGCATGTGATGACCTCTGCACCAGTTGGTGGCCAGCATTTACTAATTGCATGCAGCCTGCTGTGTGGTAATTGCAGTTCTCACTGTGATTTCAGGACACTGCTATAAAATGTTAGGTTAGGTAAGCGTAAGCCTTTCAATTTTGCAAGGTGGGGAACATGCTGGTTTGCTGTGGACGATGTTGTATCAGTCAGAAGGTTGGTATGTCTCTCATATCTAAGGCTGTGTTGTAGCCACTGAAATGCATGTTGTACTGAAACCTGACTGTTCCTTTTTCCATTTCACTCTTCTCAGTGCATATGTTAACGCACACCTGCTAATGCTAACACTGTCTACATGGGAGTATGTACTTTCCTGTGGGAGTTGTAGATTAACTGGTATACAACAGTAGTTCTTGCAATCTGTTGCTATGGCTTCACTATTTTCCCTTTACATTCACTCCTTGAAGGCCTGATATTTGTCTTTACTGGAATGTGTTGCTATGGCTTTCCTATTTTCCATTTACATTCACTCCTTGTAATGCATGACATATTTCTTTCAGCAGTAAGTTCTTATATGTTTGCTGTGGCTTGGTGGCACTGCATGCAGTCTGGTGAGCCCAAGGTCTGGGGCTTGACACTTACAAGGGTATTTTATTTTGCTGCTGAGCAGTACTAGGACCTTGTATTTTGTACTAACAATTATGAATATCAGGCACATGCAGTGCTTGTAAACTGCTATACTGTCATTAGTTTGTTAGATGGCTACATCCTTTGATATTTCTGTGTTGTACTCCTACATGAGGGTGCGCTTGTGGGAGTAATTCTACAGCTATTCGCAGAGTGTGCAACAGCAGACAGGCTGATATGCCTGTGTATTTCTGACACTTGCAGGCCACAGATACTCTCAGGTATATATCTGACCAGCCTCAGGGAAAGGTACATATCAGTGGGATAGGATACACCCGTGATATATTTCAGATATTCTGCAGTTGTGACTGTGGGGTATTTTGAGCATATGTATTACTACACCATTTCTGACATGCAAGTAGTGTCTACTTTAACTTATTGACAGTCACCATTACATGGGATACCCCACCTTTCTACTGTTAGTACATTTCACAGGGAGTCAGTGGGGCACAGGTAACATTTGTTTGCAAATCAGGGACATCCCTGTAAATCAGTCGCAGTTGTGAAGTCTGGCCTCATACCTATTCAAATATGGCGGTGTTTATCCTGCTGTGATACTGTGTGGGGTTTATAAGGTGCTACTGTAACATTATTACCTCCTAGCATGGCTGTTTCTCTTATCACACTAATGTAATGCAATTCCACAAGAATTGCCAGTAAGGATTCAGGGAACAAGCTTTGTGTAATGGCCTTCCTATATTCCCTTTACATTCACTCCTTGTATTTCATGATATATTTCTTTCACCAAGTTCTTGTATATCTGCCATGGCTCAGTGGTAATTCATGCAGACTAGTGTTTCCAGGGTTTGTGACTGACAGGGGTATTTTATTTTGCTGATGAGCAGACTACAGGCCTTGTCATACAGAGTGACTAAGGCACTTTTAAGCAGTTGTAAGTGGGTTTGCGCTGGTTTGCACGATGCTTACACATGCGCACACTCACTTAGCTGAGCGCACACTCGCATAGCTGAGCGCACACTCGCTTAGCTAAGCGCACACAAGCACACACCCGCTGACCAATGCTTAAAAGTGCTTACTCCCACTAACACCCGCGCTAATTCCTTTTAAAGAAAAGAAAATGGGGAGATTGGAAAGTGGTGAAAAAAGGGGCACAAAGAGGGTAGGACAGTAGGAAAACAAGCTCGGGATGTGCAGGAAGGATGTAGGGAAGGCTCATTGCTGCCCATTTCTTTATCAGCAACAGTTGTGCATATGTGTGAAATTTAGTGTGAAATTTGAAACCTTCCACCCCTGAGAGAGGGGTGAGGACAACAAAATATGTTGTACTGCCAATTAGAATTATCAGTTTACATGTCCAGTGGACATGTGTGCAAATTGGGCAGCTATGTATGGGGCGTAATTTTTTTTGTGGGAACAGAGTGCTCTTTTTTATTTTTTTTCAGGTGAGAGTGGAATGTGAGGTACAGGAAGTAGGTGTATTTGGGGAGGTAGGTTGGGGAGGTTAACAAACAAGACAAACAAGATGCATACAGGGGCAGAGTATGACACGTGGGGGGTAAACACAAATGACGGGGATGGATGTTTGGATATCGCAAGCCCATGAGCCCACAGATGGCAACAGTGGAACTGAAATCCCCACCCATAGGCAGTTACGACTGTGCCTTCACAGCCCAGGTCGGGGCTGTGCTGGGGGCTGGATAGGACGGGCAGGCACTCCTGTGAGTTGCGCCACCCTCGCCTCAAGCTGGCATAGGGGATCAGTCACAGAACGGCTGATCTCACTACGCACCACAGACCGGACCCTATGGAGGGTGAGTGAAGGCTCTCCTCTGGCCACGCTTGCAGAGGGGGGATGAGCCCCATCCCCTGCAGCGCTTCCACCCGAAGGTGGCACAGGGCCACCGGAGGAGGAGGTCCCGGCCTGGGCACTGGTGTCAGGTGCACTCGCCAGCTGAGGTGGGAGAGGTGGGTCTGCTGGAACCCACCTTCCCTGTTGTCCTATGTTTAGCAGTATTTTATGGCATTTTGGGTTAGTAACAAACAACACCATTCAAAATTAGTTGTAACAGCATGCATCAGTATTCCCATTAACCAAACACCCATGAATTCTGAACATTGAGCAGCAAGCATAACACATGCATATGTAGAACAACAGTGCACATTCCAACAGCATGCAGGGTTGATTGGTGGCAACAGGCCATCAGGTTTAGATATGTGAATGGGGAACATGCATCAACATACATGCAGATATGTATGAACCAACAGGACAAATGTCCATGGGAATTAATTGTGAATACACATAGCCGTTTTGGTGTGGAATGGCATCATTAAACTACCTATACATATACTGTACATTCCTAGTAGATGTAGATATATATCCCCTACATGTATTAGTACAGTTTCCTGTATGTAACCTTAGGAATGTTGGTGATGGGGATGTTACTGCTACATTAATATACATTCCATTTTTATTCATATATGTTCATATCTGGCTGTGTTCAGGTACAGCATCCTGCTACATTTGATTTATATGGGTCTAGACAACTGTGGATGTTCAGCATTTCATACAACCATACTATTTCCAGAATGCAAGGGTACAGCAACATATCCAATTTGTGGGACGGACACAGTCCATGTTCTGTATTTTACTTAACACATTACACTCTGGTTGTGGCTGTCTCATTCATTTCATAATGTAGTGACTGCAGTATACCTTTATTCCACTGGAACAAAACTGATAAGCTGAGATAAGATGAAAGACTGCTCGTACAACAGGGATATAAAAAGATATAACCACGATTTATTGAAGAACAGAAACAACTCCAGGTTTAGTGCTTTCGACTGAATACCAGTCTTCCTCAGAACAATAATATGCTGAAATCCTCACTTCCATGTATAATATTGGTGAACAAAGTCCGCCAAAAAGTTAAAGAGACAAGCCTTTTTACATCATACACTAATATGACATCCTATAAATTATTACACTTTTAAAAACATGAAAAATAGATAGAAATAAATAAATATAAATATACAAGCTATATGTATATGAGTAAACATGAGATTTGAAAACCACAAAAAATTGATGCATATATAATATGTATATGTTTTTATACTTGTATACATTATTGTGGAACCAGACTAATACCACAATATATAAACAACCCCAACCATTCAGACGTGTATTTTACGGTGTGGATGGACATAAAATGGTAAAAATAATTATAATATAATATAAT
Source organism: Protopterus annectens (assembly GCF_019279795.1). Classification (NCBI taxonomy): domain Eukaryota; kingdom Metazoa; phylum Chordata; order Ceratodontiformes; family Protopteridae; genus Protopterus; species Protopterus annectens. Next base: position 744,432,210 of record NC_056732.1, read on the forward strand.
ATAATGCCACATATCTATTATGTAAAGATATATGCTAATATTTTACATTAGCTGATAAAGAAAAGTAAATAAAACAATTATGAGGCTAAAGCTAAAAAGGTTTGATACTAATGAACTCATTCAGACCAGGCCGCTGAATCAGTTAAAATTTGCCATTTACCAATTGGCCAATCTCATTTTCAGTTGCCTCCGAAGGGTGTATCCAATACTTGATCAATAATAAAAGACAAACTGATGGTCTTCACCCTTCTTATGTGCCCATATAGCATTTTTGGTGTCACATTTACCTATCTGTGTAGGTGTTCATAAAGCGTTTTTTCGCTACCTTTCGCTTCCTATATAATGTGCATTGCATTTTATGCATATAGTGTAAACCACCTGCTTGCTATAACAATTCAGTTGATGACAGCATGACATATATCATCTAATTTGACACCTTTGAATTGATATTTACTGACGCATCTTCCACATTTGGATGTACCTTTGAAGATGTTATGAACTTGTTTATTATGGCTAGCTCTCACTAATAACATCTTCATGTTGGGTGCTGTCTTGAAAACACATCTAGGTTTGGTTCCTAGTATACCCTCCAATTCCATGATGGTTAAGGACTTCCAATATCTCTCTAAACTTCCTTTAATAATGTAGGTACTAGGTGTATAGGTAAGTATGCATACCCTTCCAGATAAGTAAGCTGTCAAGACGCATTGTTGCATATTTTATAACAACCCAGCAGGTTTATACTTGATTCCCCATTCATGCACATAATTATATCCATCACCATTTTTCAGTATGCTCTACTGATAAACATGTCCTTAATGGCTTAGTTCAAAATCCAAGATCTGTTTATTAGATGACATTCTCGCTGCGAGATGCATTGCCCTTTGATAACATTTTAAAACATATGGGGTGATTACTACTGAAATGGACGTAATCATTCGAGAATGGGTTTCTATATTCTGAAGTGAATCCACATGTATCCTGACTCAATAATACATCTAAATATGAAATTTCTTTTTTACTATAATTGTGAGTAAATTTTAAAAAATCTACTGTATTATTGATATACTGCATAAATTTGTGTAGTCTTTCCACTGATGCTTTCCACAAAATGAAGATATCATCCAAATATCTAACATATAAAACTATGTCTTGGAAGAATTCACTTTGAACACGACGATTCCCAATCCGCCATCACTAAATTAGCAAAAATGGGAGCACACGCTGCTCCCATGGCTACTCCCTTGTTCTGTCTGAAGAACTCCCCTTGACATCCCACCCTGTCATGGGTATGAACTTCATCCCTTTACTTAAAAGTTTGGCCCAAGAATTGTCTATCTCAATTTCTGTGTAATTAAAAACTTTAAATCCTTCATATAATATAATTTCCGGTCTTTGTGCCCTATTAATCTCTATAGCCACACTTGGGCTTGTAAGGTACGTAACTTCATTGTTGTTTCTACTATCTCCCAAGTTAAAATCAAGTGTATTGTTAAGGGGGGTAACTGGTTTATTCAAAAGTGTATGATAATATTCCCCACATCATGAAGGACTCGTGGAGATTTTTGGGGGAAATAACCAACGACAAATGGAGCCCTAATTTAATATTCCTGACGGTAGACGTCATCGATCTTTTTTCCAGTATACCAAAGGATGAGGGTCTGGAATGTTTTGAGAGAAGTTTGAAGAAGTACACTGATTTCTCATGGGAGAAAGTATGCTTAATTTGCAACATGATGTCACTAGTATTAGATTATAATTATATTTCATGTCAAGGGGAGTTCTTCAGACAGAACAAGGGAGTAGCCATGGGAGCAGCGTGTGCTCCCATTTTTGCTAATTTAGTGATGGCGGATTGGGAATCCGAATACGTGTTCAAAAGTGAATTCTTCCAAGACATAGTTTTATATGTTAGATATTTGGATGATATCTTCATTTTGTGGAAAGCATCAGTGGAAAGACTACACAAATTTATGCAGTATATTAATAATACAGTAGATTTTTTAAAATTTACTCACAATTATAGTAAAAAAGAAATTTCATATTTAGATGTATTATTGAGTCAGGATACATGTGGATTCACTTCCAGAATTTATAGGAAACCCACATTCTCGAATGATTACATCTATTTCAGTAGTAATCACCCCCCATATGTTTTTAAAAATGTTATCAAAGGGCAATGCATACGTGCAGCGAGAATGTCATCTAATAAACAGATCTTGGATTTTGAACTAAACGCCATTAAGGACATGTTTATCAGTAGAGCATACCCTGAAAAAATGGTGATGGATGTAGTTAATTATGTGCATAATGAATGGGGAATCAAGTATAAACCCCTGCTGGGTTGTTATAAAATGGAGCAACAGATACGTCTTGACAGCGACTTATCTGGAAGGGTATGCATACTTACCTATACACCTAGTACCTACATTATTAAGGAAATTTTAGAGAGATATTGGAAGTCCTTAACCATCATGGAATTGGAGGGTATACTAGGAACCAAACCTAGATGTGTTTTCAAGACAGCACCCAACATGAAGATGTTATTAGTGAGAGCTAGCCATAATAAACAAGTTCATAACATCTTCAAAGGTACATCCAAATATGGAAGATGCCGTCAATGTAAATATATCAATTCTAACAAGGTTATCAAATTAGATGATATATGTCATACTGTCATCAAATGTAGGACAGGTAATTGTTATAGCAAGCAGGTGGTTTACATTGCTATATGCATAAAATGCAATGCACATTATATAGGGAAGACGGAAAGGCAGCTGAAAAAACGCATTTATGAACACCTATACAAGATAGGTAAATGTGACACCAAAAATGTGTTATATAGGCACATAGCAGAGAAGGGTGAAGACCATCAGTTTGTCTTTTCTATTATTGATCAAGTATTGGATACACCCTTCGGAGGCAACTGGAAAATGAGATTGGCCCAATTGGAGAGTAAATGGCAAATTTTAACTGATTCAACGAGACCGCCTGGTCTGAATGAGTTCATTAGTATCAAACCTTTTTTAGCTTTAGCCTCATAATTGTTTTATTTACTTTTCTTTATCAGCTAATGTAAAATATTAGCATATATCTTTTACATAATAGATATGTGGCATTATATTATATTATATTATAATTATTTTTACCATTTTTATGTCCATCCACAATTCGCAAATACACGTCTGAATGGTTGGGGTTGTTTATATATTGTGGTATTAGTCTGGTTCCACACAATGTGTATACAAGTATAAAAACATATACATATATTATATGCATCAATTTTTGTGGTTTTTCAAATCTCATATTTACTCATATTTATACATATAGCTTGTATATTTATATTTATATTTATTTATTTCTATCTATTTTTCATGTTTTTTAAAAGTGTAATAATTTATAGGATGTCATATTAGTGTATGATGTAAGCAAAAGAAGGCTTGTCTCTTTAACTTTTTTGGCGGACTTTTGTTCACCAATTATATTATTAGGTAATTAATGGAAGTGTATAAATATGTAAGGATTTCAGCATATTATTGTTCTGAGGAAGACTGGTATTCAGTCGAAAGCGCTAAACCTGGAGTTGTTTCTGTTCTTCAATAAATCGTGGTTATATCTTTTTATATCCCTGTTGTACGAGCAGTCTTTCATCTTGTCTCAGCTTATCAGTTTTGTTCCAGTGTTGTTCATTGTCAGCTGATTTTGGGTTATACCTTTATTCCAGACTTATTACAGCTTTCTTGGTAGCTTCAAACTATCTTTCTCACACTCTCTCAATTATTTTATATTTACATTTCAGACTGGTACTTAATTCTAGGCTTTATTAACATTTATTACTGGTATACAACAACCCTTTCCAGCTGACTCACTTATTTCATATGGCAGAATTTACAAGGATGTATTTGACACTTGTCTATCCTTTGTTGATTGATTGCCACTCATTTTCTGGCTGCAGCAGTTATCTGATATTACAAAACAGGTGGAAACTTCTATTTGAGACTTGTTTAATCTTTATTACTGGATTGCATTACACTATTTTCCAGGCTGCATCACTTATCTAATCTTACAATACTAGCAGAATCTTTCTTCTAGGCTTATTTGACCTTTATTAGTGGGCTACAACACTGAACTCTTTTACAATCTGTCTCACTTATATTCTATGACAATACCAGCTAAATAATTACTAACCTGCCTGGTGGTGCAACCTCAGCAGCCTATCAGCATTGGCTTGCTGATTCGCGGAATGAACACCTGCAGCTGTAATACAAAGGAAGTAATATTGGAACATACGTCTCTATACTATAGGCTAGGATAGCATTTCTTGCATACTTAATTACATGGATACTTACTCAGTAGTGGGGTGTTGGGCATTGGGCGGTCCTCCTGGATCCAACGGTTCAGTTGGTCCTCCTTCCGTCACTTCAGGTCCGCATGGTGGTGGCGGACCTGTTCACCAGTCCTCAGAATGCCTGTGGCACTGGTGAGATCATGTGTTAACCGGTTCCACACCTCTGCCTTGTACGCACCCCAGTGAACCTGGCCCTGCATGAGTTGTGCTTCATGATCATGGACTAGGAGCCAAACCATATATTTTGACTCCTCAACACCCCACCTTTGTGCTCTAAAGCGACTTCCCTCTCCTGCACCTGCCATCCTGACTGCAAATGGGTACCACAATCAGTTATGCTGTGAATTCCCGCCTATGGGGCTTATATATGCCGATTTTCCCGCACTTATCTGTGATTGGCCGTTTTGGATATTTATCAGCTTAAAAAAACCTGCTTTGTCATGCTTCTATTTCCATTCATTCCTATATATATGCTAATACTGCATTTCTCAGTACAACTGTCATTGCTTAGTGGATCAGTACTTTGACTATGGTGCACAGTATCCCAGGTTCGACCCTGAGCATTGCTTTTTTTTATTTTACTACTGTCTAGACAGGCTAGGAGGTGTGTCTGTGTAAAGGCGGCTTTGATACAGCTTGCCCAATGTTGCCTGCCGGTAAGCTGGTTGGCGCATTGTGCAGCTCTGTGCAAATGGCTTACACTGGGTAATGCGTTATTTAGCTATGAGCACTCATATTATGCTGGGTGAAGCACTGCTGAATGACGGGCACTCATTTTAAGCGTGGTAAAGTGCTGCTCAACTCCGGGCACTCATATTAAACCTGTTAAACCGCTGCTCACCTACGGGCACTCATATTAAGCTTGTTAAAGCGCTGTTCACCTATGGGCACTCATATTAAGCTTGTTAAAGCACTGCTCACCTACGGGCACCCATATTCAGCTTGCTAAAGCCTTACTAAGCTATGGGCAATTCTGATCCTTTTTTTATATTTTATTATGTCGGATTTCTTCAAAAATACATGGCCCATTTCATTACATTTTACTTAAATTATAGTTTTATATATATATATATATATATATATATATATATATATATATATATATATATATATATATATATATATATATGTCAGGGGATTGTTTCATGCTTACTTAAATAAAAATGGAAAATTATGTTGTGGGGGCTCGAACCGTGACTACCTTGTCTTTGGCCAACGTCTCTACCACTACGTTATTGCTACTTGGCTTACTTTGCATATTTAGATCTTATATGCTTTTCAATGTCTGCTAACTGTGGCTGAGCAGAGGGCATACCCACGCAAATGAGCGCAACTATGGGCAAACATTTTGGAAATTATAAAAAAAAAAATTAAACTGCTATTTTTACGTTTTACATTACAGTTGGGTTAATAGTCTGTGAGGGCATGTGGTGTTGTGTTCCTTGACATTTCCGCAGACTCACTCGTGGGTGTTTACTTTCAGGACTCTGACTCTTCTGGGGGTGTGTCCCTTTGCAGAACTCAGCATTCGGACACGCCCCCTACTTTCCTACATGGACCGTGTTAGCCTAGGGTATGATTCAGCATGCCCTCATGAATATGCATGGCATGCTGACGTCATACCGTTAGACTGCAGCCTCTGTGTAAGATATATTAACCCTTACACGGAGGTTTTGTGAATCCGGCCCACTGTCAGACAACATGTCAGTGGTGACATGTTCGGTAGCCGACCAGAAAGAGGTACTATGTGGACATTAATTCAAAGAAGGGGTAGAGGTATTTGGGCTTTAAAAGTTCTTAATCAGTGAGTAAAATTAAGGAAAATAACTTGTCTACATTAAAGAGAGACAGAGTGTCAGTGAAAGTTAATATGTCAGAGTGGGTAGGATAGATTTGATCAGTGTGTTGGTTAGTTTTGTTCCTTATGCAACATGTTCAGACAAGAAGGGAAGAAAACAAAGTCTACTTTGCTTGGAAATTTATTATGGAATACATCAAGGAGGTTAATAAAATGTCAGGAGTGCAGGTGTGGTTTGATGATTGTAGTAAACAAAGCATTGAATGTCTGCTGAAAGGGGAAATACTAAAAGCTTTTGGGAAAATGTGAGGAAATAGAGCTGAAAACATCTGTAATATTTTTTTTTTATCTGAAGGCTTTTCAGCAAGAATATAATTTCCAAGACTTCTAGGTTCTAAGTGGGGTTACAGACAAGAAAGCAGTGGATAGCTAATGTATAGGATAGTTATAAATAGGGTGGATGATGTAAGTTTGTTTGAATCCTAAAAGGTCAGGAGATGTGCATTTCAGTAAACAGCTCTGTTTGTTAAAAAGAGTTAAAATTTGAGTAATCTAGAGACATTTGGTTGAATGGAAAACTGGGGAGACAAAGATTAAGTTGCAGAACATATGAGCTAGAGAGAGCAGGGAGTGGAATAAAGTATGGGAGAAGAGGCATTAAGTGTTTAAAGACCATGAGAGTAAGACTGATGCATATTTGTAATACAGATTCATGCATAAATGCTAAAAAACACCATAAATATTAAAGAAGTTTGGTAGGAGATTACAGTTTGTTGGAAGTGGATCAGACAAGCAGATGTTTTCCACATGTGATGGTACTATAATAATTAATGGGATGCTATGGAGGCAGATGAGGAAACTATGGTCTGGTACAAGTGGGAAAGAAGTGGAAGTTGATTGTTTTGTCTGTTTGTGGTCGAAGTGGGGAATACAAATGAAACAGGAAAAAAAGAACTGAAGTGTGACTTATAGTGGGTTGGGAATAAAGAATGATAGTGAAAGGATGGCAGGAATCTGAACTGAATGCTGTCAGGAAGGAGGATATAGGGGACGGGTTGTTGAAAATGATTGTGGAGAGTAAGAAATGGGGATGGATGATTGGGAGACATGGGGGATAAGTGATAAGGAGAAAGGGTATAAAGAAGGGCTTAAATACAAGTGCAGAGTGCTGGTCAAAGTGTTAGGATGAGTGGAGTGTTGAATGTAAGAAGGCTTAAACAAGGATGGGTAGGTCAAAACGGTTGCTTTCCATCAGCAGCGTGGGGTTTCTGGAAAGTGTGGGAGATGTGAGAGCAGCAGGGACAGGGCAGGTTTAGCAGTGTTAATTCCAACATAAGATTATTTAGGCAATATAGTTTGAAAGATTAAAAAAACTGAATGTACTCTAAAGTTATTAGAAGCATATGGGAGAGAAGGGGTCTAAGTGGAGTGCTTACTGGCTCAGGGTTGAGCATTGGGTAGCAGATCGAGTGAGAGTGTTAGTATAAAAAAACTTCGAATTATGGAAATGGCAGTTTTAAGGATAAGCCTAGGAAAGATAGTAAGGGGATTTAGATCATGATTTCTTTATTTGCTGCCGTTTTTCTCTCACAAAACTGACTATTAGCTGAACACAATACCTCTCTTCATTCATTGTACCTGTTTACCACTCCTGATGTCCACTGGACTTGCTCTGAATTAGGATTGAGGTCAGTGAGAAGAATGAGAACTTCCGGAGTGTCATACTAATGTGAGATATTTGTCCTAATCCCACCCATTGCACAAGCCCCAAAAACTTCCTCATAGCAGGATGTGCAATGGACATAAAACACAGACCCATCTTTCACTTTCACAAAGGATTGACATCAGGAGGATTCCCATCCCACTACAGGCAGCACTTTGTTGTTTTCCTGGTCTCATCCAAGGGAATCAAACTGTTAATGTGCCCTGAACACATGCCTCCTCCCTCCCCATTCTTCCGTTGGAGAGATATGCCCATCCTTCCCTTCCAGCATGTCAGGTCACATGGGTTATAGTTAGGGCTTTCTCCTACTATACCAAGGTATTGCCATAGTTTAGTTTTAGTGAATAGGTGATAGGGGGGAGGGGGTAGAAATCAGCAGATTAGAAGGAGAGTTCATAGACAAGATAACTTGAAACTTTATGGGTTAACAGAAGGGTGGTGTCAGAACATGAACGTATATAAAGGGAATGTTGAAAAAGATAAGAAACTCACATTTCAGCACTTCCTATTACCTAACTGCTCCTACCCACCTCCTCCCACACATTAGCCAATCACATGCAAACTTCTCTTCCCTCTAAACTCACACCTCCCTTTCTACACTCCCCTACTATTGTAAACCTTTAAACTAGTTTCTAAATCTCTCCACCCCCATCTATACACCCCCTACATCACTCAGTCTCTGACTATCTTCTAATCAAGACTTCACTGTTTCCAGTTTCTCCTTTCATTCTTCAACCTCTCCTCTTCACCCCACCTTCAAGCTTTTGTACAACTGTTTACATAACTACCCTATTGTAATACTGTTAACCTTACTGCAAACTTCCCTACTACACTTCTCTAGTCATTTGCTTCCCTGTCAGGCCCCCAACTCTCCTCCTAACCAGGATACCGTAATACTACAACAAGTTTCCTCCTCCCATCACTGTCCCTCTACTTCTCCTCTTATCCTAAATCTCTACATACCACATAGATATTAACCCTCTGCTCTGACCTCCCACCTCCACTGACAATACCTTAGACACTCTTATCTACCACTCTTTCCCAATAGCTCCCTCACTTTTTCATACTACCAGCTCTGCCCCCAAAGATCAAAACTTTCCCCACACTCTAAGATCTAAACACAAACATCACATCCTTCACCTATCACCCTTTACCATACTATATTCCTCTAAAACCCTGCTTTAATCTGGAGGCATTCACCCCAACCCTGGGCCAGTCCCAACTTCCCCCTTTGACTAATCTGAATACTCAGCATACTTCACTTCTAACAAATTCTCCCTCTAAACATCTAACCCTCTACTCTATCAACATCCACAACATTCTTAACAAAGTTAGTGAATTTCTTGCCTGGATTGCCCAACACTCTCCTGACATAGTAACTCTCACAGAAGCCTGGCTTAAACCCCAAATCTCTGACAAAGAATTCCTCCCCACAGGCTATAATATCCTTTATCTAGACTGACCAAATAAAAAAGGTGGTGGTGTAGCCATAATTTACTCTCTGAACATCTCACCCTATCCCTGCTTATGAATCCTCCACCTGCACTCCACCCTGCTGAACCTTTAACTGCTAATTGCAAACTTAATAACCATAAAACTTTGACCATAGCTGCCATATACATATACCACCGGGAGACAACATTCCTATATTAGAACAAACCCTCTCATGACTTACTCACAAAATTCCCAATGAAACCACTGTCCTAAGAGATGTCTGTATAAATTGGCTGTCTCTAACATTTGACTCACATAGCTCTTCCATAAACTAACATGGCTTCACATAACTAATATCTACTCCCACCCACTTTAACAAACCTGCCAACACCATCTCTATCATTGACTGGATATTCATCTCCAGTCTTGATCTTTATCACCACCCCAAAAGTCTACCTCACTCCATCAGTGATCACTCTCCAGCATGTGTATAAAGATTATCCCTCTACCCTCATCGGCCCCATACACTCAAAAACTGTTGTAGCCTCACCACATTCCACTGTGACCTTTTCAATGATGTGCTGTCTTCTGTCAGCTGGTCATTCCTCTACTACTTTCCCCTAGATGATGCAGTTCAAAAATTCAATTCCATATTCCTAAACATAGTCTACTCCCTTGCCCCCCTAAGATACATTACAGTTAAATCTCTGTCCTCCCCTGGCTTACCTAGTCCACCCGCTCACTCATGCACAATAAAGGCAATGCCTGGAAAGTCTGGATTAGTACTAAATCCCCTACCCACCTCCAAACCTACAGACAACTTTGTAACCTCATCAAAAACAAGTAAATATCAACAAGAACAACTTATATGTAATACCTCAAACTATCCATCCCAGTAACCCCAAAAATTTCTGAAATTCCATCAACCACATTCTTCACCCTGGTAATCCCATAACTCCCAACCCCTGCTGAAAAAACACTCCAGAAGAAACAGCCACCATTCTTAACACATACTTTATAGACACCATTAGCAATCTCTTACCAGCCCCTACCTCTACTCACCACACCAATGCACCCTTCCCCCTACCCAAAACAACTCCTCCTCACTGAATCCTGTTCCCACTAGCTACATAAAAAGCTCCTCGTTAAGCTTAAATCTTGCTCTCCATCTGTTGACAAACTACCAACACTCTTCCTCAAACTTGCAACTAACTCTGTTGCTGTACTCATTTCCAATCTGATTAATCGATCAGTACAAAAGTCCACAGTGCCCTCCCCTCTCTGGAGCAATTCTATACAATACCTATCCATAAAGGAGGAAACTCCATTGAGCGATCAAATTTTTGGCCAATTGCAATCCTGCCCCCTCTCCAAAATACTTGAAAAATGCGTTCACAAGCAGATACTTGATTACCTCCTGCAACAAAACCTACTCACCTCCACCTAACACGGCTTCCACCCTAACTACAGTACTATTACTGCTCACTTTATTTTTCACCCACACAATCTCCTTAGCTATCGACAACAGCAAACTTATTTCCTGCCTCTTCCTAGACCTCTCAAAACTTTCAATACTGTCTCTCACCCCCTTCTACTCACTAAACTCTTTAACCTAAATCTATCCAGTTCTACCATCTGATGGTTCGCTAACTACTTATACAACAGATTGTAAGCTGTTTGGCTCTCAGTGACATCTCCCTTCCTCCCAATCAAAATGGGAGTTCTTCAAAGGTCACTTCTAGGTCCCTTATTATTTAACATCTTCAGTAACCCTTCACTTAACCTCCTCTCCACTTCCTGTCCTCACTCCTCCCTCATACAATTCACTGATGACTCCACAACCATCTCCACTAATAATACTGTCTCTGATCTACATACACTCACCCAAACCTTCATCTCAGTTGAAAAGTTACTTACTAATAGCCAGCTCATACTAAATCCTAAAAAGACCAGACTTCTTGTATTCTTCCAAAAAGCCCTCTCCTATACCAGACCAACCTTCTCCATTACCTCACTAAACAATACAGTCATAAACGTGAAAACCCACACTAAGCTTCTAGGGGTCATTATAGAAGAGAAGCTCAAATTTGACCACCTTGTCCACCACAGAATTAAGAAAACCAACTAGGGTTATTATACATAAACAAAAAGTTTCTAACCAAAGACTCTCAAATTTCTCTAGCCTATGCTTATCTCCTCCTCTGCAGCTCCAAATTTTAACTAAGATTCAGTCCTCTCTTTAAACTTGAAACCACCTGCAATAATGTAGCTTGGTTTGCTGCTAACCAGACCTCTCTCTCACATTGCTGTCTTTCACTTAAAGCCTTAAACAGGCTGGAGTTCCCCCATCAACTTTTGCTTTCCCAACTCCTCTTCACACACTATATTTTACAAACTTTCCACCTGCACAGACTTTTCCTCTCTCATTTTTATTTATACCCCCACCAGAATCCTCAGGAGTACTAACCTAGAACAACCTTTAGTGTACAAATCAAAACATCCATGGGTCAAAGCCTCTACAGCTATTTCCCAACCCTAGCCTGGAACAAGCTACCTTTACCCATCAGACAATTGACTCATCCACATGAATTCAAAAAAGAACCCAAAGAATATCTACTAAGTGGACACGTCACTGCTTTAATCATCCTTAAACAACACCTAGCCAAACTCCACCTACCCACCTGCTTCTGACAATCACCTTATGCTCATGAATAAAAGGTCTGTAAAAACACCTATTTTCTACCTGTACTTGTTACTGCTCAAATCACCCTTAACTACACCTCTTCATCCCTACCTCTCTGACCTTTCCAGCTCTCCCACTCAACCTCACTGCCCCCCTTTTTTTTTCTTCCTCATCCTTGCCCTCTCTTCCAGTTGTCTTCATTGCTTCTCCTTGCATTGGCACTAGTCATTACACTAAAAATTATTAAATTTCACCCCGCTTGACATTTATTATGTTTTATTGTATGTCTGACTACTCTACCACTGCCTAGCTAAACACATAACATTTTTTTGACCTTGTGTAAAAATTCTACTCATTTGCTGTATTACTTTTGTTTTCCTGTGAATATTATTTTGTGTTAGTTCATTTAGAAAATGCTACCTAGCAAATAGTTGAACTTGGAATGATTATGCTACTTAGCTTCTAGTCCTTGTATATTTTACATAGAGGTTGTATCTCAGACTCAAATCTTGTATACTTACATAGACTGTACTCAGATCAGAAATCACAATATCTCTCTCCTGTAATTTTTTCACTCTATGCTTTGATTGTAAACCATAATTTCTAATTGTGCAGCCTTTCTCCCTGGGGATCCAGTATTAAAGGGCTCTGGCTCAGTCGGACATTTCCGGTTAACAAATGTCAAATAAAATAAATAAATAATGTTAAACTAAGTGGGCTTAATGTTATGGACTAGTATGGAATACTAGTACATTATAATTCTCAAAGGGGGCTCAATTTGGATTGTACAAGCACTACCTCAATCATGTTGTTTGTTACTGACTTTTTTACGTATGTTATATTTTTAAACAAATTGACATTTTTTTAAATTTCTGTATTTTTATACATGTGGAGATTTTTAACCTGGGCCTCAGATGAAAATAGGTTCTTATGGCCCAATTGGACTTTCCCAGTAAACAAATGTCAATATAATAATAAATAATGTAGTATGTTATGATCACAACATTAATAAAATAAGAAAAGTCAAGGGTGGGGCACATTATAACACCCTGTTGTGAACACTATGGAATTCTCTCTACAATGTTCATTGTTTTCAAATATTTCTTTCCCCAAATTTCAGTGGAATTGTATATCGAGAGTTGCATACAACAAGGAAAAATTTAGAAATGCTGCACACACCTGTGAGATATTTATCCTCAGCTAGTTCCTAAGAAAATGATTTCTAGAAAATACAACCTACAAATATACAACTTTGTAAAAAAATTAAATAAACAGAAAAAATATATATTTTCTTAAAGAACAACCAAAGTCAAACAAAATGTGGCATTAACTTTTTTTAATCAAATATTTTTTTTTATTTTCAATCAAAATAAAAATTACATAATATTTTAAATATCATTTTAAACAACTATATACAATATTTACAATAGCCTGACTTTCAATTATATACACTGTATGTTATTAAATATAGAATTAACAGATCAGTTATCAGAGATACAATATTGATTACTGCGGTGTCTAACAAAGATATAACTTTCTTCCAAGGATTATTTACCAATGGCCTGGGATAGATTCATAGTTCTTTGATTTTTATTTCCATCAATGCAGTTGTCTTCAGTAAAGTGTAGAATTCTTCCAAGGTTGGGGGTGTATTTGAATTCCACCTTCTGGTTATGCATTTCCTAGATATAGCAAGTATTGTCCATAACAAATACATATTTGTCTTATTCAGGTAGGGACCTTCATTTACATTTAGAATTATCAATACTTTAGTTAAGGTAAAGGATTCATTAAATAAAGCACGTAAAAAAATATTGATTCCATTCCAATATGATTTAATTTTATTACATTCATAAAAAATATGAATCCAGTCTGCTTTATTTGACTTTTCACACCTCCAGCAAAAAACATTTGTAGTAGTACTGATCAAACCATTTGTAGTAGTACTGATCTTTTTAATTCGATCTGGTGTTAAAAATGCTCTATGTAAGTATTTCCAGTTAAATATTTTACAGTACTGTGTGATTGAAGTGTAATTAACTGATAGTAAGATGTTAGTTTTAATTTCTTCTGTTAACTACAATGATTGACCTTTTGTTAAGAACTGCCAATATAATAGTTTGGGAATTGTTTTATATGTTATTAACTCTTTATATAGATTTGAAATGGAATTTTTCTTTTCACAACTATTATATAAAAATTCATACAGAAAACTTATTAGATTTGGAATATCTTTAAATGAGGAATTATTAATTAATTTGCATAAATCCTGAGTGTACGATAGAATGCTTTGTAAGGTTAACCAGTCCTGTGTTGGAATATTGTAAGCAGTTCTTATCACATGTATATCTAAAACATTTAATTTATTTACACATTGAAATAATCCATAAAAATAAGAAGATTAAGAATCCATTTGGTTCCCAGGGGGTTATTGTTTCCCTATATATTTTGTGAGGAAAGTTCTTAGTGATGGTAAATGGGGTTAAAAGGTCAAACCAAAGTTTTAGATCTATGTTTGCATTGATAAGCTTCCTAAAGGAATTGATGTAATGATTAATCAATGTTGTTTTAGAAGGTTTTGTTATATTATATTGTATACTTATGCATGGTATGTACCAGGATTTGTTTGATTTTGTCTACTATTAAAAAAAAAATTAACAGATTAAATTCATTTGTTAATATAGCCGTTGTTAATTCTTTGCATTAAACGTTTTTGAATATATATATGCCCCTGGTATATGTGCATAAGTTTGTGCCTATGTATAGTTATATACTTGTGTGTATGTGTGTATATGTAGGTATATCGATCTATCTATCTATCTATCTATATATATATATATATATATATATATATATATATATATATATATATATATATATATATATATATATATATATATATATATATCTGACAACCATCAAAGAGAATAACAAAGTTGGTAGGTAAACCAAAATGACCACCATCTTCTGCATATTAACAGAGTGGAAAAGAGTGGAGAACTGTCTCTGGATGGCATAGATGAGAAGAAGTGAATAGTTGTGGACAGATAGACAAACAAGGGTGGTGTACATACAAAAGGCGAGGTGCACGCAAAATGGACAAATTCAGGCAAGTGGGAAGATGCCACATAGTGGGGGTGGCTAATCAATGAACAAAGTTTGGGGAAAGAGGAGAGGAGAAGAGGATAGGGTATGCTGATGGTATGGTTGATGCCAGACTGGCCAGGCAGCCAACATTTACAAATATGTCACATCTAGCTACTGTCATTTGCTGGTTATGCCACTAATAGACTGATGATTAGATTCTGATATTTTATTAACTCATTAAGTTGCTCCAGAAGATGCTTCAAGTCACTGATATATGCATCCAGCTGTCTATGCACTTCAGCAGTCATCACACTCCTAATTTGCTGACAGAGTATCGCAGGAGACAGTATCTCTTTACTTTCAGTAGAGGAACTTACTCCACTGCCTCCTGCTAAGCTGGCTTAGAATGTACCATTCACCCAACCAGCTCAGATCCAACAGAGGACCCATTATCCCCCTCTTGAGAGACATATATGGAGGGCAGTGGTGAGCTAGCATCAGCTGCTGATCATCTTCCCCTGTCTCAACTGCACCTGCACATGAAAGACCCAATGGGGAGATAACAGTGAGACACATGAATAGTTTGCAGTTGTATGCTGGAATGCTATTCAGTAAATATACACTCTGCTGTCATGACAGCCTTTATTACCTTCTGTGGCAGACAGAGAGGACCACTGTGCTGTTCCTTTTATAGCTGACACAGATACAAGAGTAGACCACTTATGGTTGTTCAGTGACAGATATGACAAACATGGTGGTGGTTCTACAGGACATACACACACACACACACACACACACACACACACACACACACACACACACACACACACACACACAGACACACACACACACACACACACACACACACATCAACAAGTGTGAATGCAGAAGTACTCACATGCCCCGATATGTCACATGGCACTCTTTCAAATGTCCTTGGGGAGGAGATGCTGTATCCATAGGAAACTGCATGTGACACCCAAGAATATATAGAGATTGCCACAGCCCTACATATCTGCATGGTTATATTACCATATATCAATGGGAGACCTTGCAAATTGGAAACTGCAGCTAAATGTGTGGTATATATGGTGGAAAGAGGCTATAGTCATAGTTTATCCTAGCACATGCCCCCACTGAATGCCATTATACACAGATGTACATGAGATAGTATGTCTTACTGGCACACTCACACCTCTAGAAATGCATATACTCAGCATTTCCTTGACTTTATTAATAACAATACACAGGAGGAAATTGGGAAACTACTGACTGCAGATTAATATCCTTGATCTGGTTGCTTGTAGTCGTTTAAAGCTGTTTTAAGTGTACTTTTTACTGTTTTTGCCTTATCTTTTCAAAAAAAACAAACAAAAAAAATTTCTTGTTTCCCATCTTTCTAAGCTAGTATAGTCCAGTGTTCAGGCTAGTGCTGAATTCAGGGCTGTGTTACAAGTTTCTGAGTTGCCCATACCTTACTTGGATAGAGGGAAGTTTCTCTGTTCACCTGTGAGAGAGGGGAACTTTGAGCAGCCATCTGTCCCTGGAGGAGTGGTTCCAGCCCAGAAGTTAGTAGTTTAAACACTGCGTTTGCACAGTTTTGGGCGCCAGACAGCACTGGTTAGCTAGGGTTAAATTATTCCTGGCTCCACTAAGTCTTCTCTTCAGTTTTTCACTTGAAACAACATAACTCTCAACCTGAGCACTCAAAAAGCATCCTACAGTCCAGCACTTGCTCAGACCTAATAGCAAGCACTAATATACCCCGACACTTGACTGCCCAGCAGGGCAAGGCTCATTATCCACCCCTCACCAACTAAGTGACTAAGCAGCTCACCCTATTATTCAGGCATGACCAAAGGATGACTTTAGGTGTACTTCCCAGTCCAGCTGGTGAATCTGTGTATCCTGAGGCAATGTCACAACTGCCTCATGTACACAGACAGCCCTCTCCTCCTACCATAAAACACTAACATATGCAAGAGATGCAATTATACAGCCAAACTGGAGGCTAAGGTCTTTGCAACCAAGACTGGAACAGACAGTCATGAGGAGAAGGTTAACACTTGCACCACACCTCCAGCCTCACATAGACCTACTAAACCAGCACTGGCAAAAAAATACACATAAATGCACAAAATCATACTCGGAGGCTCTAAATAAAAACCTGCAAAAGCATCAGAGAGCTCCAAAGCAGACACCCACAAAACTTGCACCTCCCGTCACAAACCAGACAACACATAAAACACAAAATCAATGTGCCGCACAATCACAGCCCTTAAGGCGAAATAACATACCTAACACACTAGTAATAGGTGACTCAATATTCAGGCACACTTATGGCCCCACTCACTAGGCTGGACAAGGAGAAGGTTACTGTTAGCTGCCTGTCGGGAGCCAGAATCCGCCATGTGACACAAGCACTCAGGTCACTCCAGAACAAGTATAAATATAACTCTGTCATTGTTCATGTTGGTGTGAATGACCTGAGACATAACTCCCTGGACTACATGAAAAGAGACATGGAAGAGCTCTCTGATCATGTAGCCCAGGCAAGTATGACCCTGACCCTGAGTAGCATCCTGCCCTCACCAAGATTGTTACCTCAGTATAAAGAAAAAATGGTCAATTTCAACAATTGGCTAAGCTTCTGGCGTCATTCAAAGGGGATCCAGTGTCTATCAGCCTGGGATGACATGCTTGACAAACCGCATTGCTTCGCAAGAGACGGCTTGCACCTGTCACCCCTTGGCTTTCGAATACTGGCCAAAGCTCTTGCTGCCCCCATAGTGCCTTTTTTAGGCAAGGCTCAAAATTCAAACCCACCTCCGTAAACAGCACAAGTAAAAAAATGAGGGTTATGCTACTCAACACCAGGAGTTTAAATCTCAAAATGCATGCGCTCGAAGCACTCCTAAGTATGGAGAACATCGACATCTGTGCAGTAACTGAAACCTGGTTCAAGGCTACAGAGAGCACTCCAGCACTACTGGGCTACAACTCATACCACACATTTTGGCCACAGAACATGGACCGAAACACAAAAGGAGGGGGTGTATCCATATTCATCAAGGATACCCACACCTCCAGGTTAGTTGCGCAGCATGATACCTCTGAGATCATCCATGTGCAACTAACATCGGGCAAATCTGCAATGCAAATTGTGGCCTGCTACAGATAACCCTCCATGACCCAGGACCACCACTCCGCCTTTCTGGAGACACTGGAAAACATGAAGGTCCTACCAAACACCCTGATATTGGGAGATTTCAATTACCCTACCATTAACTGGGAAAACTACTTGAGTACAAACTCCCTGGCTCAGTGGTTCCTGGAATTTATCATCTCAAATGCCCTGGATCAGCTGGTAAACTTCCCTACAAGAGGCCACAACATATTGGACCTCATCATCACCAACATGGGCGACAGGTGTTCTGTACTGGAGGTCAACCCATCACTGTTTAGATCAGACCATAAACTAATCACCCTGGATGTCCACACCCCACCACCATCCCCAACCAAGGAAACCACAGTGAAGAACTTTTCTAAAGCAAACTTCACCTTACTTAAGGCAGCGGTTGTAAGTTTCACAGCTCCCACGCTAAAGGATAACACTGCCCAAGATGCATAATCCTTTACAATTGCACTCTATGAGCACCTACAAGGATGCATGGATCATGCCATCCCTAGCAACACCAAGGATCACTCCCCTAAGAGAAGAATACCAGTCTGGTGGACCTCTGCCATAAACAGGTTATACAACAAAAGGAGGAAACTAGTTCAGAAAAAAAGCAAATCCCAAGAAGGAAAGACATCCCTGATCAGTATCAGTAAGAAACTAAGATCTGTCATAAAATCATCCAAGGCTAACTTCGAAAGAAAAATAGCCAAGGATTTTAAAGATAACCACAAAGCCTTCTTTAACTATGTCAGGAATCTAAGTGGCAACCCGCAGATATGCTCTGAGCCACTGCAAAACAGCACAAAATTTACTGAACCTACTGATATTGCCAACATCCTGGCAGATAGACTCAGTGCAAACTTCACCTCCCTCTCACCTTCAAAAGGGCCCACAACAATACCGGAAAGGTGTAGTGTCCTGGAAATCACAGAAGCACAGGTGAAAACAGCCCTTTCAAAAGCCAAAAACACAGCATCAATTGGGCCAGATGGTGTCCCAAGCTGTGTCTTGCACGGACTACAGAATGAACTATTCCCCCCACCTAAACACGCTGTTCAACCTCAGCCTCTCCACAGGCTACATTCCCATAGAATGGCACACAGCAATGGTTATTCCACTCCACAAAGGAGGGCCACAACTGACCCTGGAAACTATCACCCAATAAGCCTGACTAGCCTGGTCTGCAAGGCTATGGAGAGCATCATCATGGAACTTATTAACAAAGACATTGGGAACCTCCAAACACTTGACCCAACCCAGTTTGGCTTTAATGGCAGATCATGCTTACTAAACCTGGTTGACTTCTTCGAGACAGTCACCAAGGCCATAGATGAGGGAAAGGTGGTTCACACAGCCTACCTAGATCTTGTCAAGGCATTCCACACCATTCCTCACTCAGGAATTATAGAAAAAATCACCAGCCTGAACATAAACCCCTACGCCACAAGATGGGTTGCCAACTGGCTTACTGTCAGAACTCACATGGTAAGAATAGCGGGCTCCAGGTCCGACTCTAAACCAGTCACAAGTGGTGTCCCGCAAGGCTTGGTTCTGGGACCCCTACGGTTTGGCATATATTTCTCAGAAGTACAGGCAAACACAGGAGGACTATGGCTAACCAAGTTTGCCGATGACTGCAAACTGGGAGCCATAATTGACTCTCCGGCTGACACGGACATCCTTCAAAAAGGCCTTACTGAGACAGACACCTGGTGTCAAAGTCATGACCTCAAGCTAAATGCCAAAAAATGCATAGTCATCCCATTTGTGAAAAACAAAAGACCCAGGAATTACCACATAGATGGCAGCCCCCTTAATCCAGAAGAGGTAATAAGAGATTTGGGGACCCAGGTAGATAGTAATCTCTCCTTTAACAATCATATTGCCAAAGTAGTTAGGAATTCCTTCCATGTGGCCCATCTAATTACTAAGGGGTTCGCATTTAGAAATAAAGAGGTTATAGTGTCCCTCTACTCGTCACTCATCAGATCTATCATAGAGTACAATGCCCCATTTGGGATGTACCTCACAAGATACTTCCAAAAGCTGGAAAGACCACAAAAGCACCTCACCAAGAGGATTACTGGCCTCAAACTTAAGTTCTATGCAGCCCGACTGAAAAAACTCTGTCTGTACTCAGTGGCTTATCGCTTACTCAGAGGTGATCTCTGCCTGACTTACAAAGCCATGTCCAGCTCAGAATTGATGAACATGTTCCACCTAAAGAAATCCAAGTCACTGTGAGCCACGTGCTCTAGTGAGCTAAACCTCGCCACAACAATAAATAGAACATGCTGGAGGGATAGATTCCTGTCACAGAGACTCCCAAAGCTTTGGAACAAAATTCCTGACTACATTAGGCAGAGCCCCTCACTAACACACTTCAAGAGAAGCCTTGACGAGTGGATGGGTAACAGAAAATACACCCCTGGGATCAATTCAATGGCTCTGCTTGACAAAGGCTCAGTTAATTAATCAATGGGGTGGCGAAAGCCAACACACTCTGGCTAGGTTTATAAATGCCCTCTGGCAGATAGCCTAGTACCTACCTATGAACCTATGGTCCTTATCAACTTAGCCCTACATGTAGACCACCTTGCACTTCCCCATCTTTGGTTAAATCCGACCACAGATTGGTCATTTTCTCTGTTAGGCATAGTGGTAGCACCCAAACTGAAAATAATAGTGACTTCTGCAGGTCTAATGCAATCATGCTTGCTCAAGACTGATACAAAATGACTAACATATTAACCACAAATGAACCCAGCTAAGAGGGTTATTTTATTCACCCAAATTTTTATCAGCACTTAAACAGCTGCATTGAAAAGTCAGTGTCCTTCTGCACTAAATAATAGTAGATTAAGGAATGCATATCTGTAATGGAATGTCTGTACAAATAAATTGTATAACAAAAGAAGAAAAATAATAAGTCTTATAAGAAATCCCCATTCCTGCATCCCAGGACCACAATGAAGAATATTCACAAGGAACATAAGAGCACTATTGGAAGATATAAAGTAGAGTACAAGCTTAAGGTCTTTACAGATGTAAAAGGAAAGTGCAACTTTTTCTTCAGTTATGCCACAAAATTAAAGAATAATCTCTATCAGTACACTGAGCGCATCCATAATAATATTGTATATTATGCTCCCAAGGATATAACTATTATATTAGCAGGCATATTTAATGCTAACTTTACCCAATGTTGCCCCCTTTATCCCTGAAAGTGTAGGTTTCCCCTGAAACCAACTTGGAACAAGTCTTAATATCCCTATCAAAAGCTGAACAAATACTAACATGACACCAAACGACACAGCAGGTTGCATCTTCATCAGTGCCAAATATGCACCATCTGAGCAATCTACTTAAACTGTTCAGCCTTAACCTGGCCACAGAGTTTGTATTTGTTTACTGGAAACAGCCAGTGTGACTCCCTTACACAAAGGTGACTTCTCTAGTCATCCAAGTAATGATAGATCTATCACCATCACAGCCTTATACGCGACACAATGAAACACATATCAGGATTCATGTTAACTTAACTGATACACACCCTATTCAGTTTGGTTTTATAAGGAGAAGGTCCTGTTTCTTGAATCTAGTAAACTTCTTTGCAAAGGTTACAGATGCTATGGGCAGTGGTCACTCTGTGCACACTGCTTATCTTGACCTGGATAAGACTTTTGACATTATCCTCTATATGTATATCTTTTGAAAAATTAGACAATTCTGGCAAACATCTATGTTGACTCTTGAATTGCAAATTGGCCATCCAACAGATCTAGGGTTATAAGATTTGCTACTGCCATCCCTGAATGTATACTTGTGACTTGTTGCATACCACAGAGATCAGTGAGCGGGCCTTTCCCATTTAGAATATATTTTCAGACATCCAAGATGATGTCCCAAAAGTATCTTTAACCAGGTTTCACTTTACAAGCTTGAGATACTGAAATCTCAAATTTCAGTATCTCTACAACAGAAGACCGAATGTGCAGTTGCCTGAAACTGCATATTGTCAAATGTTAGTATGCCAAATCGGTAGTAGGTGTGGTGTGTGCTGTTTTTCTGGTATGCTGTCACTTTAAGGTAAGTGGTGTGTGGGTAGGAAAGATGCCGGCCGACATGTGGTTCTGTACAGAGGATCAGGTAAGTTTGCAATTTTTATGGTTTTGTGTAGGAATGTGGTTTGGTATAAAGTTTTGGGAAGTTTTAGACCTTGGTTAGGGTAGGTAGGTGTGTGTATGTGTAAGTGTTGAAAGTGGTGTGTGTGTTTTTCGTGAGATAGGTATAGTAGTGTGCAATGGGAGAGTAGAGTGCATTGCATTGCGTTTGTCTGTTTCATGTTAGTGCGACCTCAGAGTTGAAGTAGCAAGGGTGTGTGGGGCACAGCCCCCCCCCACATGGGGGTGCAGGGGCTTGTCCCCCTGTTTATGGGTATGGTAGTGGTGTGTGTGTTATTTTTTCTTATTTTAATGTGTTTATGTTGGAGGAGGGTTAGGTATTGGTTTTGGATTGTTATTTTTGTTATTATGGGTGTCAGTTTTTTGGGGTTTTGTGTTTTTGCAGGGTCTGTGTTTTGATCTCGAGATACTGAAATTTGAGATTTCAGTATCTCGAGCTTGTAAAGTGAATCCGTTTAACCAAGTTTAATCAAGACTTACAAGATGGTCACCAGTTCCCACTCAGGTAGTGATAATAAATAAATCACGAATGACTGGATGGTAGAAGAGCTCCATGCAAGACACCAATGAATTGTAGAAAGCAACTTTATTAACACGTATTTAATGCCAAACATAAACAGAGCATTTTCATCCAAGTATCCCCCAGACTTCTTCAGAAACAAACACATGAACATCCACAATTACCCTATTTATACTGATCCCTTGATTGATAAATTAACTAGTTAAAATTTTATAGGCAAACTGTTCATAAAATTCATATATGACTGTTTACCTAAGCAAAATCAAATACAAATATGATACAAGAATGTCTAAAGCCATTATAAAATAAGCTTAAAATTAAATTAATAATATTCAAGTGAATATATAGTAGATATTTGTTATAAATATTGTATAATTTCACAAATAAATGCAATATAAATATATAATATATAAAATAACATATTATAATTCAATACGTGTTAATAAAGCTGCTTTCTACAATTCATTGGTGTCCTGCATGGAGCTCTTCTACCATCCAGTCATTCGTGATTTATTGGTTTCGGTTTCAGTCTTCTGGATTAGCTCTACTTTGGTGGTTATTGTTCTTTTATGGAGCTCGTTGAAGAGCTAAATTCACCCTAGCAAAGCCCCAGTGTTTCTTGGGGCCAGGAAATGGGTGAACTGTGCAGGATTTCAAGTCAGCTTACATAGCTGATGGAGGTTTTGACTCCCATTGGGCGGGGAGTAGCCGTGCTACTAACCAATTCGAGTGTGCCTGGGAACCAAGAAGACTTCAGATGCTGAGAACACCATATGGTTTCTACAGCTGTTAATAATGGCACTACATAAGTAGAAGAGTCCTGGAATAGCACGCCGCTGGTTTTGCAGCAACATGAAGGGGCCGAGGAAGTGAATGAAACAGGAGACTGTGTAACTGCCGAGGCTGTCAACCCAGTTCGGCAGGAACTCAATGAATGGCTGCAACAGAAGCCGGTTTTCATAAAACTACAACGCAACAGGTTAATGCTGGAAACACGGATACTTACAGAGTAAGCCTAAATAAATTACAAGAGGCTTTGACTAAATTTAAGACTTTAAATATTGAAAATGCTTACTTGGGGGAATACATAAGGCAGAGGATAGTGCCTAAAGGACTGAGGGTATACAAATACCTGGAGAATGTGTCAGTGGGATCTGAATTTCATAAAGAATTACTTGTGATTTTTGATAGATGTGGCTTAGAAATTTTAAAAGCTATTATTCGTAATAATGAAAGAGAGATGAAAAGTTTACAGGAGCATATTGATGTGGTGAAAACATACATTAAAAATGACTTGCTATTTGGTGTGCAGAATGAGCAGGACAAGTACTTTAATCTCAGAACTGCCATAGATAAAAAAATGTAAAAAATTAGATTGCGACCTGAAAGAATATGGAAACGGCAAACAATATCCATTTCCCAGGTCACATTATAATAATTTACACAGTGGTAGAACTTATTCACAGGTCTTACAGGAATCAGAACAACCAGGGCAGGACAACAACATATTAATTAATTCCAATGGGATGGAAGTGCAGGACAATGGTGACAATGGTTATATATACCCTAGAAGGTCAGAAAGACTCAGACAGAAAAATAATAATAATAACCATTTTTTCAAAGCCCGCCTCCAACAGAGGGGAGGGGGCAACAGGGGGATATACAGGTAGTAACACAAGTGGGCAATGAAGCTGGTATTCAGAATAGTTCACATATTGCAAGCTGGCAAGGTTTCCACATTTTTAACTACAGTACCTTAGAAGTAACACAGGAATTTTTTAGTTTGTTTATGAAGATGTTTAAATATATACCCATGAAAAAAGTTAATTTATCACAAACTATTATTGATGTTAAGTTGTTTATCAGAAAAATTAATTTGGAACAATTTTTCAATGGAAATGCTACAATAATCCCTAATGTTGGGTTACCCAGGAAAAGTATTGTGTTCAGCCCGCAATTACATCCACAGTTAAAAAACGTGGAAATTGTATTGGAATATGAAATTAGAAACTTATATAAAAATCAAGAAAAAATCCACACTAGAAAGAATTTGACTAAGGAAGAGGGTACCCTATTGAATCAATTATGTTCTAATTCTAAAGTACATGTAATGGGACCTGACAAGGGAGGGGGCATTGTCCTCATGGATAAAATTGTATATGAGGGCAAAATGCTTTCCCTATTACATGATGTAGATAAATACAGTCAGGTGTCCATTAATGAAATTAATATAGCCTATATGAAAATTGATTTAGCATTAAAGGACTTGTTTGATCAAGGGGTGATTGATTTTCAGGCATACTCATATTTACAAAACAATTCACCCAGAGTTCCTTCAATATTCGGTATACCCAAGGTACTTAAGGATGTGGATGACCCCCCCCCCCCCATTTAGGCCTGTTGTAGCCTTAGAAGGCTCTAAGATAGCACCTATAGCAAAATTTCTGGATTGGAAATTAAAGGCTATGGGAGGGGGGGCATCCACATATGGTTAAAGATTCCTGGGATTTTCTTGGCAGAATACAGCCTAGGATTATTGTGGCTTAAGGAAGCATTAAGAAAGCGGGTAAATATTTCTGAAAACATTTTTCTTTGTTTGGAACTAGCAGAAATTGTGTTAAGAAACAATTTTCTATTTTTTAGGGGAAATTTTATCGGCAGGAACAAGGGGTAGCTATGGGAGCCAGTTGTGCCCCCACTTATGCCAATATTATTCTGTCAGTTTGGGAATATAAATTTATGCACACATGTCCTTATGCACAATGTTGGAATTTATATACCAGATACCTGGATGATATCTGCATATTTTGGAGAGCAGATATAATTAATTTGGTGGAATTTATGAATTATTTATGTCAAACTATAAATTTCCTCCAGTTTACACACCAAGTAACAATAAAGCAATGTGATTACCTGGATGTGACAATATATAATATTGGAAATGGGTTTGAATCAGTGGTCTACAGAAAACCCGCATTTTCAAATACTTATATCAGTTATTGCAGTGCACACCCAACATTCCAGAAAAAAAGTACTATTAAGGGACAATACATCCATGTAAGTCATATGACATCCTGTGACAAAGATTTTCAGAAAGAATGTATGGTTCTACAAAGTACGTTTAAGGACAGGGGTTACCCAATAGAACTTATAGATAGTATACAAACAGAGGTTACACAAGGGAGAAAGGATAAATATACTCCAGTTTTGGGTACCAGTTTATTTACACATACAACAGGAATAACACGAAATGTGCAAGATTTTAGAAGGGCTTTTGTTACTAATTTTAGTGGGACTGCATACAAGGTTAAAACCATAATGGAAAGGGAATGGAAAAAAATCAGAGCTTACAGATTTGGAAGTGTTTAAAAATAAGCCTCTTAAGGTGTTTTTTAAGAAAGGTCAGAACATTAAAAATTTACTGGAGAATGCAGCTAATTCAAAAGTGTTCACACATAAAAGAAGAGGGACTTTTAAATGTGGGGCCTGTAATCAGTGTAAACTTATATTACAGGGTAAAGAATTGTGCATAGAGGCCAGGAATAGGATAATTGTTAATAACAACTATTCCAACTGTAATTCACAAGGTCTAACATATGTGGTTACATATGAATCTTGTGATGCCTTCTATGTTGGCAAAATTAAATGACATCTGAAATACAGAATTTATGAACACTTAAATGATGTGAAAAAGAAAAATAATACCAACGCCCTGTATAGACATACACTAGAATGTAATAATGCCCAGTACTTTTTCTTTGATATTGAAATGGTCCTAAAAGAAGTTAGAGGCGGTCCCTGGGAAACCAAATTAAAGTTTAGGGAAACTTTTTGGCAAATTACATTGGAAGCCAATAGATTCCCAGGGTTAAATGACTCTATCTCCATTTTACCCCTCCTTAAGCTTAGAGCAGCTAAATTATAAATATATTTTCACAACATTTATGGTATTGATTTTCTAATTTTATCTGAATTATTTTATTTTTATATATTATATATTATATATTATATATTTATATTGCATTTATTTGTGAAATTATACAATATTTATAACAAATATTTACTATACAGTCACTTGAATATTATTAATTTAATTTTAAGCTTATTTTATTATGGCTTTAGACATTCTTGTATCATATTTGTATTTGATTTTGCTTAGGTAAACAGTTTATTTTATTTTACATATATGAATTTTATGAACAGTTTGTCTTTAAAATTTAAAAATTTTAACTAGCTAATTTATCAATTAAGGGATCAGTATAAATCGGGTCAATGTGGATGTTCATGTGTTTGATTCTGATGAAGTCTGGGGGATACTCTGATGAAAATGCTCTTTTTATGTTTGGCATTAAATACGTGTTAATAAAGCTGCTTTCTACAATTTATTGATGTCCTGCGTGGAGCTCTTCTTCCATCCAGGCATTTGTGATTTACTGGTTTCAATCTTCTGGATTAGCTCTACTTTGGTGGTTAGTGATAATAAATAGTTACTGCAGGGGCTGGAATATACGCATATCCTATGTACAGAAAATGTTCAAAAGCTACATGGAAAAAAGTGTGTATTAAATGCTCAGTAAAAATGTTGCACCTGTCTCATATATTATAAATTTGTTATTCTCTTTATTCTCACTTGGTCATATGAGACTTTGTTACCTATGTAGACAGCTCTCTCTCCCTTTCTTTCTCTTTCTCTTCCTGTCTGATATCCGATCATCATTTTTCCAGTATAGTTAAGAAATCTTTCTATCTGTCCTATCTAATTTCTAATAAAAATTTCTTCAAGATCCAAAGAGGTAGTCCTACAGCTGTAGTCTTTCCTTATCAGACCCGTCATTGAATACAGTGCCCATTTGGGCATATACATATCTAAGCATATCATTCAACAGATAGAACCTGGAGATTTCTAAGCAAATAAAGTTAAAGGCCATAAATCCTTCAGCAATCCCCACATATTAGCATGATTGTCCTTATGCCCAGTAGCTTAACAGTGGTTCTGAGATTACCTGTGTCCTACATTCTGAGTCTCCTCCTATGATAGTGTTTGAGAAGTTATGTAAATGTGAATGTACTATTCGTATCATGAAACCTGATAAGGGATGATTTGTAATTACGAATACTTTTGATTATATGTGTGCAAAATGTCTGATTATTTGAACAATATGGATTTTTTTAAATAGCTGAAAAGAATGAAGCTCACATTCCTTATCCGTTCTTGATCAACATGAGGCTCTTCCAGAAGTTTTCTATACTTGCTACTATATTTATGTTTTTTCCACATAGGTTCATAGGTTCATACTAGGCTTTCTGCCATAGGGCATTTATAAGCCTAGCCAGAGTGTGTTTGGCTTTTGCCACCCATTTTAAATTAATTTTGCTATGCCCTTTTTTGAGGTTAGTATACTGTGCCTCTGTCTAACAGTGACACAGAAGTGATACCCGGGGTAAACCTACGATCCCCCATCCACTCATCAAGATTTCTCTTGAAGAGAGTCAATGAGGGACTCTGCCTAACCTGGACTGGGATTTTATTCCGGAGTGAAGGGGAACCTCTGGGTTATCAATCTGTCCCTCCAGCATGCCCTATGCTGAGGTTCAAGTCTCTTGAGCATGTAGCTCGATGAGATTTGGATATTCTGAGGTGCAGCATGTCCATTCATTCCGGGTTGGACATGGCTTTATACGTCAGGCACAGATCACCTCTGAGCAAGCGGTATGCCACTGAGTAGAGCTGGAGTTTCTTTAACTGGGCAGCATATGGCATCTGTTTGAGCCCTTTGATCCTCTTGGTGAGGTACTTTTGGGGTCTTTCCAGTTGCTGCAGGTGTCTGGTAAGGTACA
This sequence comes from Protopterus annectens, assembly GCF_019279795.1. Classification (NCBI taxonomy): domain Eukaryota; kingdom Metazoa; phylum Chordata; order Ceratodontiformes; family Protopteridae; genus Protopterus; species Protopterus annectens. Next base: position 744,461,006 of record NC_056732.1, read on the forward strand.
TCCCAAAAGGGGCATTGTACTCATTTATGGGCCTGATGAGGGATGAGTAAAGAGGCACGATGACCTCCCCTGATCTAGATGTGAATCCCTTCATGATTAGGTGGGCTATATAAAATGTTTTTCTAACCACTTAGGCCACGTGGTTGTCAAATGAGAGATTGCTATCAACTTGGGTCCCCAGGTCCCTAATTACTTCTTCCATACTTAATGGATTACCACTTATGTGGTAATTTGTGGGCACTTTGTTTTGCCAAAGGGATGACTATACACTTTTGGTGTTTAGCTTGAGGCCATGGCTCTGGCACCAGTTGTCTGTTTCTATGAGGCCCTTTTGGAGGATGCTTGTGTCGGCTGGAGAGTCGATTATGGCGCCCAGTTTGCAGTCATCTGCGAACTTGGTCAGCCACAGTCCTTCCGTGTTGGCCTGTACCTCTGAGAAATATATACCGAACAAGAGAGGTCCCAGGACTGAGCCTTGTGGGACGCCACTTGTAACTGGTTTGGAGTCTGACATGGCTCCAGCAATTCTAACCATGTGGGTTCTGTCCTTGGGCCAGTTTTCATCCCATCTAGTGACATAGGGGTTTATATTTAAGCTGGTGAGCTTATCTACAATGCCCGAGTGGGGTATTGCATCGAAGGCTTTTGTGAGGTCCAGGTAGGCTGTGTGGACCACCTTCCCCTCGTCAATGGCCTTGGTGACTGTTTCAGTTAAATTGACCAGGTTTAAGAGGCAGGATCTGCCCTTAACAAAGTCGAACTGGGTAGGATCCAGTGTCTGTAGGTCCCCAATATCTTTATTTATAAGGTCCATGATGATCCTTTCCATAGCTTTGCAGACCAAGTTAGTCAGGCTTATGGGGTGATAGTTTTCAGGATCCATTGAGGCACCAGCTTTGTGGAGAGGGACCACCGTTGCTGTATGCCACTCTTTGGGTACATATCCTGTAGTAAGGCTGAGATTGAACAGTAGTTTTATGTTTGGGTTTAGCTCTTCTTGGAGTTCATGTAGGATGCAGCCGGGGACACCGTGTTCCCATTGATGCTGTGTTTTTTGCTTTGGAGAGGGTGGCTCTTACCTGAGCATCTGAGATGTCAGGGGGGCAGCACTCTGCTGGGATAGATATTTGCCCTTTTGGTGGGGAGGGGGGGGAGTTTGCGCTGAACTTGTTAGCTAGGATGTTGGCAATGTCTGTGGGTTCGATGTATTTTTTTGTCATTTTGGACTAATTATGAGCATATCTGGGAATTCCCACCCAGGTTCCTAAAATAACTAAAGAAAGCCTTGTGATTATCCTTGGTGTCCTGTGCAATTTTTCTGTCGAAGCTGGCCTTAGACAATTTTATGAGTGCCCGTAGTTTTTTGCTAATACTGATCAGAGATGCCTTCCCTTTTTGGGATTTTGCTCTATCATGTAGTAGCTTCCTCCTTCTATTGTATAGTTTGTTTATGGCTGTGGTTCACCAGACAGGACGTCTGCCTTTGGAGGATTGGGTCTTGGTTTTATTTGGGATTGCATGATCCATGCATTCCTGAAGGTGTTCATAGAATGTGTTTATAAAGGATTCTGCGGTCTGGGCCGTATTTTCCACAGGCCCGGGAGCTTTGAAGGATTCCACCTCGGTTTTGAGGAGTGTAAAATTTGCTTTAGAGACGTTTTTCACTGTGGTTTTCTGGGCAGGGGGTGGAGTCAGGATGTGAATATCCAGTGAGATTAGTTTATGGTCTGATCTTACCAGTGAGGGATACACTTCTGGTCTGGAGCATAGAGTCCCCATGTTGGTGATGATCAGGTCCAGTATGTTTTCCCCTCTTGTGGGAGTGGTAACAAGTTGTTCCATAGCATTTGAGTTTATAAATTCTAGGAACCTTTGGGCTAGGGTGTTGGAGCTAGAGTAATGCTCCCAGTCTATGTTTGGGTAGTTGAAGTCGCCCAATATAATGGTGTTTGGAGAGACCTTCATATTTTCCAGTGTTCTCAGGAAGGCCGAGTGGAGTTCCTGGGTTTGGGAGGGTGGTCTGTAGCAGGCTATAAACTGGAAGGCAGTTTTACCCACTGTTAGTTGCACATGGATAGTCTCTGATGCTTCGTGCTGTGCCACCAACCTGGAGGTTTGGGTATCTTTGACGAATATTGATACTCCCACTCCTTTTGTGGTTTGGTCCAAGTTTTGGGGCCGAAAAGCATGGTATGAGGTATAACCTGGTAGTGCTGGAGTGCTCTCGGGAGCCTTGAACCAGGTTTCTCTTACTGCACAGATATCGATGTTCTCCATGCTAAGGAGAGTTTAGAGTGCATGCATCTTGAGGTTTAGACTTCTGGCTTTGAGTAGCATTACTCTTAGTTTCTTATCCCTTGTGATACCTATGGAGGTGGGTTTGTCTTTTGAGCCTTGCCTAAAAAAGGCACTATGGGGGTAGCAAGAGCCTTTGCCAATATCCGAAAGCCCAGGGGTGATAGGTGCAAGCCGTCCCTAGCGAAGCATCGTGGCTTGTCGAGCATGTATTGCCTTCTCATCTGGTTCTTCCCCTTATATTCTTTATTTTGTTTTTTTGGCACATTCAGTTGCTGCCTGTTTTTTATCTACTTCTGGTTTGATTTCCATTCCTGCTTGACATCGATATGCATCTGCTAAATTAAGCACAGAAGTCAACTTAGATTTATTCTGTTCATGTTTCAAAACTTTCACTACATTAGGATCTTGTGAGGTCAGTAGATATGTGTGCAGTTCCACGATTGCAGATCTATACATGTAATCAGTTTCAAGGAGGCCCTTCCCTCCTTCGGAATGGTGAATATCTAATCTTGGTATACACTCATTTTTGTAAATCATTTGGTGAGCATAAAGCATCCTTCTTGTTTTAATATATAATCTATCCAAGACTTTTTGGGGCCAGTCAATCACTCCAAAACTATACGTTAGGACAAGAAGAGCAAATTGATTTTTAGCTTGGATCTTGTTTCTAGATGTCAATGCTGTTCTCAGGATTAATTTAAGTCTTCTAAAGTATTCCTTACTGAGTTTTATTCACATTCATTTATGTTTTATTGCTGATCCTTCATCAGTTCCCAAGTATTTATACACTCCCTCTTGCTCAAGTTCTTTTATATCACATTCTTGTCCCAAACTGATATTTTCCTGGTGTTGCAGTTTTCCTGCTTTAAAGGTTGATTTGCGTATTTATCAAGACCAAGTGACATTCTAATATCATCTGAAAAAGTTTTGACAACCTGCAACTGTGCCTTCAGTTCCTTATCTGATAAGCTATGCAATTTTAAATCATTGACAAAGAGAAGAAGATAAGTCATTAGACTTTGTTATTTCCTAGGAGCCAAATTGTAGCCATGGTCTAAGCTGTTAAGTACACAACTTAATGGATTACTGGCAAAGCAGAATAGCATCGGTGACAGAAAATCACCCTGGAATATCACCCTTTGAATTTTTTTCCCTGGGATAACAATCTGTCTTTATCATGGCTTAATTGCAAAGTGGTCTGCCATTGTTTCAATGTTACACCCTACACTGATTGACTACATTACAGTATCTTATACATTATTAAGCACTCTTTTATCCATGAATGTGGGATACTACCAAATGCTTTTTTGTAGTCAATCCATGCCATACTGAGATTCATCCCCTTTTTACAGTTCTCCACTATAACTTTATTTAACTACAAATGATCCTTTGTTCCATATGACTTACTTTTATTGCCCCTTTGTTCTACTGCCATAATTGAATTTTCTTCTAAATGACTATAAATTCTGTTGGCATCATTTCCCATGTATAGTTTATACATTGTCAAAAGGCAAGTTATTGGTCTATAATTTTTAGAGTAGCTTGTAGGTTAACTCTTAAGTAAGAGCATTGTTTTGTCTGTTGTTAGACAGTATGGTGTTTATTCAGGGTGCGCATATAAATAGTTCTTACTCATGGTTAAATCCTTGTGCACAGATGTTAATACTTTTTACCAAAAGTTAGGTACTGCATCTTGGCCTGGGGTTTTCCAGTTAGAGGCTTTTCTCAACTTTGTTTCAATCTCTCTGGCTGTTACTTCATCTATTTCATATCTTGTACCTTTAAACTTCTTATTCTTTCTTTTACTTTTTCTATCAATTTAGCATCTTTGTTATGTTCCACAGGATCTTCATAGATACTTCTCCAAAATGTATCTACTTCCTCTTCTTTGGCAGTCTTTCAATTCCTTTTACCTTATTTCCCAATTTTCTATAAACAATTTTTGGGTCATCAATAAATTGCTTTTTTTTGTACTTTTCCTTTATATTTAGCTGTGTATCTTCTAAGTTTTTTCGCCTGTGCTGAACTTTTTAGTTTGTTATTTGCAATAATGCATGATAGATCCCGGTCTGTTCTAATACTGTGCTTTGCTTTAATCATATCTGTCTTTCTTAGTTTTTTGTTGCTATATTCCCTCTTCTATAATCTTCTAACAGTGACACTTCTTGACTTAATTGCATTATAGTTTTCTCTATTCGATACTTCCATGATGGTATTCGATTTCTCCCCTTCCTTTTCACCCCTTCCTTTCCCTCACTACCCTGTGATCTTGTGGTAGAACTTTATCTGTTATTAATTTAGCAGCACTGTAGTATATCCTGTTTACTTATGTTATATCACGTGGATCTCTATTGACAGTCCTAATTACTGCATTCATTTGTTTTATCAGACTTCTAACTTTTGGAGTTTTATTGACCTTCTGCAATCTATTTCTCTCATTGATCTTAATATATCTATCCATGTCTATTAAATCAAGAAACTCTTCGCTTAGCTCATTTTCTTCCAAACTGAGGGCACAACCCTTGTTTTCCATTTCCTGCGGGTATTCTATAGAAAGTTCTATAGCATCTTCCTGTGGCACATTCTCTTCAATTTCATCCTGTGTCATCTGTTGCTCTGTCATATGGAAACTCACTGCCTTATCACTCCTCAACAGTGACTGCATCAGGGTTTCTACAGTTCCCTGTTCCTTTCCTTGCTGTCTAGCTTCAAGTGAACATTTATACTGGTTTCCTGTGGAAGGCTCCAAAATATCTTGATATGGCACCTGATCAATTGCTTCCTGTTCCACTGGTTTCACCTTAATTTGGATATCCATTGCTCTATCCTGTTGTGGTGATTTCTGCATTCAATTTTCTACACTGAATCCTCTTTGCAGCTGCTCCATAACCTCGATGTCTATTTTTGTTCTCTTTCTTCTCCATTACTAATCTCTTTTTCTACTTTTCTTCTTCGTCTTCTTATTTTTTGTATCATAAAGTTTTCCATATCCTGATTCCTTTCCCTTATTTCTCCTCAAATATCTTTGGTGCTGCTGTTTTTCTATTGGTTAGTTTTACTTTTACCTTTGCATAAATATTATAGAATATTAAATATCTTTTCCTTTCCCATGTCCATATTTCTTCTTCACATGTCTCCTGATCTTCTTGCTTTTTCTTATTCTGGGGACTCACTCCATCATGCTGTGATGTAGTCTGTGTTAGACCTTCTACATTAAATCTTTCACTTCGCAGGCACTCCATAACTTCACTTTCTATTTCTTTAACTTCTGATTAACTAATCTTCTTTTCCACATTACATCTTTGTGATATTAGTCTTTTTTTTATTGGCTGTATTTCTCTTCAAATATTTTTGAGACTGCCTTCTCTATATTAGTTAACTTGGCTTTTTCCTTTGCATAAATATTGCACCATATCAAATCTCTTTCTTTCCCATGTCCATATTTCTTTTTTAAACTTTTCAAATATCTCAAGGTTTTGTTATTTATATTTTCACACTTCCTCAGATGCTTCTTTTTCCAAACAGATCAAAGTTTCTTGATCTATATACTGTCTTTCAAAAATCTGTTGTATTAATGAATACAAATTTTTATTTGAAGCTTCTGACAGTTTTTCCTGTGGAACAATTTTTCTTTCTTCTAATTTCTCTCTTAATCATTTTGCATATCTTGAGTCTGGAAATTCTCAGCTTTTTACATAATAGTAACACTACATAATTTCTTTCTTATCCTCAATAGTCCACTCTGTCATATTTATGGCTCTTCTTTGGCCAATCAGTTTTTGTGATTTTTGTGGACTGCTACTTCCTTCTACAATAGGAGGCCATCGTCCCCCCTGGGCCTGGCCTGACCCCATTGTAGGAATGTTTCCTTATTTTGAGGATTCTACACTGTCATCTTTTCCAGTCCTGGCACCAATGTGCCTACCAGGATTGGGCACTTTCTTATCCTGGATCTTGTGCACCTAGCTATCTTTTTTAGTGTTTGACTTACTTCTGTCCATGATATATGCTATATAAATACAGTCTATATAAAAGTGTCGCCTTGGAGTGTTGCCTTGGTGAGATTTTGTAAAAATAGGGTCCACCTTGCGAAGGTACTCACCAAGACTTGAGGATGAAATCTGTTTCAGCACTATTACTCTCCTTTACTTGCTGACTTTTCATCTCTCCATTCAGACCTCTTTGGCTGTATAGATTGGGAGATAGTCACTGAGTCTGACATAGTACCAGTGGTGGCGAATTTGCTAGGGTCTGATTCCAGGATCCAGTCTAATAAGGAATCTTATGTTTTGCTATAATGTGTGGGGCTTTAAATTAGTTGTGTGGAACTGAATATGTCCAATCAATTGACACTGATGTCACCTAGTAGTATTTTTTCTTGTAGAATTGATATGTATATCCAGTGTATGTTATCTGCCAATGTAGCTGTATTGTTGCTGGGAGGATGTAAAGGACAGTAATACATATTTGCCTATTTTCAGGAAAGTAATAAGAAGTGCAGTTGAATTGAATTTTGGTATTGGTTTATTGTAGGGGGAAATGCAGTAGTTGCTGGGAAATATTAAAGCAATACCACAACATTTCCTCTTTATACGGTCATTATAGATGCATCATACCTCAGTCCTGGGACCCCTCCTGTTCGGTATATACTTCTCAGAGGTACAGGCAAGCACTGAAGGACTATGGCTGACCAAGTTCGCAGACGACTGCAAACTGGGGCCATAACTGACTCCCCAGCTGATACAGACTTCCTCCAGAAGGGTCTCACTGAGACAGATACCTGGTGTCAAAGTCATGGACTCAGGCTAAATGCCAAAAAGTGCATAGTCATCCCCTTTGGAAAAATCAAAGTACCCGCAAACTACCACATACGTGGTAGTCCCCTAAATACAGAAAATGTAATAAGGGATCTGGGGACCCAAGTAGATAATAATCTCTCCTTTGATAATCATATTGCCAAGGTGGTTAGAAAATCGTTCTATGTGGCCCACCTAATCACAAAGGGTTCACATCTAGAACAAAAGAGGTTATTGAGCCCCTCTACTCATCACTCATTAGACCCATCATAGAGTGCAATGCCCCATTTGGGATGTACCTTACAAGACACCTGCAACAGCTGGAAAGACCACAGAAGTACCTCACCAAGATGATTACTGGCCTCAAACATATGCCCTATGCAACCCGACTGAAGAAACTCCAGCTGAACTCGGTTGCATACCGCTTACTCAGAGGTGATCTCTGCCTGACATATAAGGCCATGTCCAACCCAGAATTGATGGACATGCTCCACCTAAAAAAAAACAAATCCCCAAGAGCCAGACGCTCTAGGGATCTAAACCTCACCACAACGATAAATAGGACATGCTGGTGGGATAGATTTTTGTCCCAGAGACTCCCCATGCTTTGGAACAGGATTCCAATCCATATTAGGCAGAGCCCCTCACTAACACTCTTCAAGAGAAACCTTGACAAGTGGATGAGAAACAGAAAATTTACCCCAGGGATCACTGCAGTGGCTCTGCTGGACAGAGGAACAGGGAACTAATGGCTCTGCTGGACCAAGGCACAGGGAACTAATCTATGGGGGCGGCAAAAGCCAACACATTCTGGCTAGGTTTATAGATGCCCTTGGGCAGATAGCCTAGCAGTTGCCTATGAACCTATACCTAAGAGGTGTTATTTAGGAGTTGTTTATGCTGGATTTAAATTAATCCAAAATACGATCACAGCTTCAAATGCACAGGCAACACACCAAACCTTGGAGGAAAACCTCTTTTTATTCCACCGACTGAGCGCTTTCACCATAAAATGGCTTCTTCAGAGTCAGTGTATTACAAAAATCTTAAAGAATATATAGTCAGTTAACAATCTCATCAAACTATTCAATTAATTAATTAATCAATCAATCATTTAAAACAACAGAGTTCAAAGAAACTTTATAAAGTTCTTTCACCAATTCATTAATTACTTTTAAACTGTCATTTTAAAATTATATATATATATAATACTAATGTGTATATATACATTGTATAATTCTATTTCAAAATTAAAAATTATAAAAATTAAAACTTTATAAATTTGTAATCAAATTTATTTTTGTTTTTCATTTTTTATTTTCTATTTGTATTATACATAGATAAGATGTTTTACCCTCACAGTTGCTATCGTCCCTATGTATTATACAATGCTAGCCTTGTATTTCAAAACAGGTTTTATCGAAATGTAGTCATTTATTCCAGGGTATCTAGTGGCATTTAATCTAAATTGCCACATCGTTTCCAATAATGCTACCCTGTTTCCTACATCACCCTCATAATCCAACATTACCCTATCAATCACAAAAAATACAAACTTCTTAAATTCCCTACAGTTAATGCTATGCATATAGAGTGCATTGTGGGAATCTTTGTTCTTTATAGCTCTAACGTGTTCCATCATCCTATCTCGTAACCTACGGGTGGTCATACCTATGTAGAATGCCTAGGGGGCTTAGATTTTGGAAGCTCCCTATGGGGATAGACTTTGGGACTGATGAATATGCTGAGCTTATTGCTTTGTGTGACAGAACGGGACTTGATTTATTGGACATTATCATTAAGAGTAATAATAAAAAACTACTTGTTATTAAGGAAAATATTTTACAGTTATACAACAGCATTAATACTGACTTGTTATTTTTTCAGTATGAAACCCGGTTTAAAAATGTTTTTAAGAAGTTAGGTAGTTTTGTAGAAAAAAGCATGGCGGTTAAGGCTAAGAAATTGACTAGGGACACCATGGATTATGGCCACAATACAGCTTATCCACCGGGTAAATCTATTAATAGGGGTGGTTCTCACCTTCACTACGCCTACAAAGAGAATGTAGGGAATCAAGGGGTTATTGATGACAACGAGTGTGACTTAGACCAAGTTAATGACACATCAAGGGTTTTAAACATGGAGAGGGATGATGTAATTCTTGATGAGGTTGATTTTTTGGGATCACCACTGGGGCCACGTCGGTCCAAGAGGTTACAGAACAAGAAACAGAAAACAACTTTTATGGACACACCCCGCAGGGGGTGGGGGAGGGAAGAAAACTACGAGCTTTTTTAACTGATTGTGCCCCTGGTGAGGACCTTGCCAGATTTGGTGAAGGGAGCCATGTTGTACCTTTAGGTGAGGTGATTGGTAATGTTACAGGGTGCTCTTTGAGTAAGGAAACACATTTTTGTGTGAGACAAGAAAGTGACATGGAAGATGTGAATGAGGATGTGGACTTATTCACACAAGATAAACAAATTGATGGACAGGTACTAACACTAACTGAGATTGACATATAGTGAAGGAGGGTGAGGTTATGATATACAATAATGAGTTGGGGGAACTGATTTTGGATGAAATTACAGAAGACAACAGTGAAGATGGGATAGAGTTAGTGAATGATGTGCCTACACTATCTAGCATTGACTTGCTTCACGGTAATGCTGACAATAGTGTATCTAAGTTGGTATGTCAAGTATTGCAGAAGAGTGACTATTTTATTTACAACTATACTGATAAGATCATTGATGACACTTACTTTGAATTGTTCACAAAAGGTACTAATTTTGTACCGAATTTTAAAGTAGATACAGCACAACTATTAGTGAATTTGAGACTATTTACAAGAAAACTTAATTTAGAAATTTACTTTCACGAGAACCATATGGGGGACAACAATAATATTGACATCAGTGGTAAAACTCTCTCTAGGCGTAGTACGTTTATGCCCCCACCTTGTGGTGAAGTTTTGGCCCTTGAAAGGCTTCTGGACTTCGAGTTTAGGAGAGTTTGTAGAATGAAACAGTCTTCAGTTGACAACTTAGGGGCACAGGAGAGGTCCTTATTAAAAGAGCTTCAAAAAACAGGGGGGGCTAGGTGTATGAAACCTGACAAAGGGGGCGGAATGGTCTTGATGGACAGAGTTGATTACATTGCAAGTATGATGTCCATCTTGGAGAATAAAGAAACATACAAGAGGGTTTCGAGGAATGAAATCAACATCGCTTATAGAAGAATTGAGTTATTCTTGAGTGATGCTCTCTTTCAAGGAGCCATTTCAGAAAGTGAGTATGACTATTTGATGGTCAAGAATGCGGCCCTACCCAACATCTTTGGGATTCCTAAGGTCCACAAGGGTTTGTCTAACTTACAGTTTAGACCGATTGTAGCAGCCAAGGGTTCTAAGACTGAACCCTTGGCATCCTTTGTGGACTTTATGTGCAAAAAGGTGTTGGATGAGGCACCTCACGTGATTAGAGATTCGTGGCATTGTCTTGAAAGGTTGAGAAACATCAAGGAAGGATATTTGGAGTACAGTTTTTTAACGGTTGACGTGGTAAACCTGTTTTCCACTATACCCCATAGGGAGGGATTGGAAATGTTCCGTGAGAGTTTGTTGGTTAGTAGTAATGTGGACAAGGACCGAATCAATGTTATTTGTGAACTCATGGAAATTGTTCTGTTGAACAATTTCTTGAAATTTGAGGGGGAGATGTTTCAACAGCGCTCAGGAGTAGCTATGGGTGCTAGGTGTGCCCCTGTTTTTGCTAACATGGTACTCTTGACCTGGGAGAGAACTCTTGTTTTTCCAACTAGGTTCATGGAGCACATTATTTTATATAATAGGTTCTTGGACGATTTGCTCATCATATGGAAAGGTGACGAGTTGCAGGCAATTGAGTTTATTGAACATCTAAACCAAACCACTAGTTTTTTGAAGTTCACCTATCAGTGGAACAAGGACAACATTAACTATCTGGACATCGCTTTGGCAAAGGGGGAAGGGGGTTTGACTAGTTCCATATACAGGAAGGACAGTTACTCCAATTCCCTCTTACATTTCAAGAGTTGCCACCCATTCCATCAGAGAAAAGGGGTGGCAAAGGGACAGATGGTTCGGTTGTCCAGGTTAGTTAGTGAGGACTTCACATTTCAACAGGAGATGTTTAAATTGATTGGTATGTTCATCGACAGGGGTTACCCTTTGGAGTTGTTGTTGAGATTAAAGAAGGAGGTTTACAAACAGAGAGGTTCTGTATACTCACCTATTTTAAGAATGGATGGCACCTTAGATACTAACCAAGATGGACAGGGAAAAGAAAAACTCGGAGCATGTTTTGTGCTGCAATACAATGAGAAAAGTGAGGAAATAGTGAGGTCACTACGAGGGATGTGGGATTTTTGTTTAAGTGATGCCATCAAGGATATTCTAGGTATCAAACCTAGGATTGTATATAGTAAGGGGAATAATTTGAAAGGGATTTTAGAAAGGGAGGACAAAATTAAGACATCAAGAATGTCCAAGTGTGGTCACTGTAGGAGCTGTAGGTATATAGCAGAAGGCTCTAACATATGCATTAAAGGGTGGGGGTATTCGTTACCTTGCCCGGGGAAATGCAATTGCAATACCAAGAATGTAGTATATGTGAGTCTATGCGTTACCTGTGAGGCATTCTACATAGGTATGACCACCCGTAGGTTACGAGATAGGATGATGGAACACGTTAGAGCTATAAAGAACAAAGATTCCCACAATGCACTCTATATGCATAGCATTAACTGTAGGGAATTTAAGAAGTTTGTATTTTTTGTGATTGATAGGGTAATGTTGGATTATGAGGGTGATGTAGGAAACAGGGTAGCATTATTGGAAACGATGTGGCAATTTAGATTAAATGCCACTAGATACCCTGGAATAAATGACTACATTTCGATAAAACCTGTTTTGAAATACAAGGCTAGCATTGTATAATACATAGGGACGATAGCAACTGTGAGGGTAAAACATCTTATCTATGTATAATACAAATAGAAAATAAAAAATGAAAAACAAAAATAAATTTGATTACAAATTTATAAAGTTTTAATTTTTATAATTTTTAATTTTGAAATAGAATTATACAATGTATATATACACATTAGTATTATATATATATATATATAATTTTAAAATGACAGTTTAAAAGTAATTAATGAATTGGTGAAAGAACTTTATAAAGTTTCTTTGAACTCTGTTGTTTTAAATGATTGATTGATTAATTAATTAATTGAATAGTTTGATGAGATTGTTAACTGACTATATATTGTTTAAGATTTTTGTAATACACTGACTCTGAAGAAGCCATTTTATGGTGAAAGCGCTCAGTCGGTGGAATAAAAAGAGGTTTTCCTCCAAGGTTTGGTGTGTTGCCTGTGCATTTGAAGCTGTGATCGTATTTTGGATTTATTCTTTGCTGGTTGCCCTACGTGTTGGGATACTTCATTCATTTGGATTTAAATTAAGTTTCATTTATAGGCAGAATATCTGGCATGTGTTGTGTAATCCAGGCATGTAGCTCAATAGTTTTATTTCTTATGTATCTAATATTTATGGGGGCAAAAGATAGATTACCCAGGTTAGGGGGGTGACCATTGGTGGGGTTAGAGTAGAGTGTGGCTGAGATGACCCAATAGGAGGAGAAGAATAGAGGATATACTGAGGAGTAGCATGATAGAGTAGGGGGCGATCTGTACTTTATTGATGACAGATAGTGGGGAAGTAGGAATCAAGAAGGAAGCAAGAGGTTGCAGGGCTGGAGAATGTTTAGTAGTGGTGGTGGAGTATGAAAGCTGGTAGGTGCTAAGTTAAAAGGAATTATTTCCTAGGAAGAGAGTTAGGTTGTCATGGTATCTTCTGTTGTGTTTCTGAAATGTAAGAAATGGAGGGGTTTGAAAGGATAGACTAAAAAGATATATAATTATGTTGTTAGAAGCTCCCCTTTTATTATATTATTTATTTCTATTTTATTTTATTGGATTTTTATTTGATTTGTTATTGTCATAATAACTGTCTTAACTGTAGTTATGTTTTTGTTGAATGAGTGGAGATGTTTGCTAGTAGATGGTGTTTTATTCTGCTATCAGTGTAGGTGTATTGTGATTGAATGTTATCGTGTGAAGATTAATTGACTGTATTAGTTTACCTGCGATTATGTTCTTATTCTGATGAAACCTACTACAGTGGATGAAAAGTGCTTAATTTGTACTAAAAGTATTATACTGGCATTCTTTATTGGTTATTGTTCCTATATTCATAAGGATCTGTTACTGCAGGGACTACAGATACAGCATTCACCTACTGCTCAAAGGTATTACAGACCAGTAGAGCAAGGCTCAGATCTAATATGGCATGAATCAGGATGTAATGTCACATGGGGCTATAATAGGTCCCTGAAACATGAATAAAAGAAGGTTACAGATATGATCTGCTGTGCAAAACAACATGTTCAGAGAATTATGGCGGACAGGACTACCACAGTGGAAAGTCCTCAGCACTGAACTAGCTAAAGAAAGTGGAGAAATTGTTGGTGGCACACTCCAGGTAGGAAGACCAGACCCTCCTATCATGTAACGGCTATGATGATGGTGCAGACCTGCCATCTACTATCTGTGCGGCAGCAGGGAAGTGCCAAGATAGCACTGTTCCTAATAGTAGGCTGTGGCACATAACTATGGAGGATGTTAACAGGAAATGAAAATTGACCAGTTTATCTGTCCTTCTAGGGACCTCTGACCTGCAAATGCAATGTCCTACCCAACTAGGTACAAGTTTCTTCTTCTTCTTCTTTCGGCTTTTCCTGGTTAGGGGTCGCCACAGCGGATCACCTGTCCACTCATGATTGGCAGTGGAGTTTTACAGTGTCGAGTTGCCAGCCTGGCACCCAACCTTCCACAGAAGGCACACACACTCACACCTAGGGCCAATTTAGTGTATCCAATCCACCTACAGCATATCTTTCGGATGTGGGAGGAAACCGGAGCACCCGGAGGAAACCAACATAACCACAGGGAGGACATGCAGACTCCGCACAAAAGGCAGCCCAGCCAAGGATTGAACAGGAGAACCTCTTGCTGTGAGGTGGCAATGCTAACAGCTGCACCACCGCGGCCACCCTAACTAGGTACGTTTCAAAATACCAAAATATTGTAAAGCACTCCTTTCCAAGTGTCTCACTATGCATGTCAGTGGCTGATACTCAAAACATATGCCTGTGGGTTTTCAATATATATATATATATATATATATATATATATATATATATATGAATATATATATATATATATATATATATATATATATACTGAAATGTCGAATTTCAGTATCTCAAGACCAAAGTGTCGAATCTTCAGTTGCGCAAAACTGCAGAATATCGAACCTGCAGTACTGATGTCGCGTTTGGTAAGTGTTATGTTTTGTAAGGTTTTTGGTGGAGGGTTTGTGTGTTTGTGTGTGTGTTGGGGAGTTTTAGATGTGGGTTAGGGTAGGTAGGTAAGGGTGTGAGTGCGTCAGTGTTGAGAGCGGTGGTGTTTGTATGTATGTGATGTGGGTTTGTGCAATGGGGGTGCAGAATGTGTGGTGGTGGTTTTTCTGTCTTTAGCAGGTGTACAGGGGGGCTTGCACCTCTGCTTATAGGAAGGCTGTGTGTGTGTGTGTGTGTGTGTGTGTGTGTGTGTGTGTGTGTGTGTGTGTGTGTGTGTGTGTGTGTGTTGTGTTGTGTTCGTGTGTGTTGTTTTGCTTTGTTGTAGTGTTGGGAGGTAGGTGTATTTGTGTTTGTATGTGTGGTGTAGTGTTTTGTTTATGTTCGTGGTTTTGACTTTCACAGTTTTGGTTTTTGGGTTTTTGAGTTTTCGGCTTTATAGTCTCGAGATACTGAAATTCGATATTGCAGTATATTGAGATTATAAAGTGAAATATATATATATAAAATATGTGTGTGTGTGGGTGTGTGTAGTTTTTCATTTATTGGCAGGTTCTGCTGGTTAAGGGTTCAGTTTAATAGGTTAACAGATGGATGAAGTCAGTATGGCTGCTGTGGCTGACAATGGTATTTAGCAGATAGCACCATGGATAAGTGGCACTGTGATGCTGTTCTTGACTCTGGGGGATACACCACTCACATCTTCTGGTATGAGGCTTCTGTAGAGATAGCTGTTAAGTGCAGAGCCTCACTGGAGTCTGACACATCTCCTGTGGCTGAGAGTCCTACACAGTCTCCATGTGTCACCACAAGATGCTGCTTCTGATTTGTGCACTGCCTGTGACATGGACATACCCAGTACAAGGGAAGTGAGAGACACATGGAAGTCTGATGTCACTGTGACTCTTGTAATGCCCTTGTCATTGGTGTGGCACATAGAATCAACCAGAAGATGCACAGATCAGTGATTCAGGCACAGGTGGCTGCTAATCATTCTATCGTATAACTGGTAAGTGAAGTCAGTGGCATGCATGAAGACATGTGGCAACACAAGTGGTTAGGGGCTTTAGCACAATCAGACACTAGTGAGGTATTGATGGCAAACATTGTCACCAAAGGTATAGCTATGTGGCATGTCATGATGCCCAATACTGGCAGTGAGGTCCATGGTAAAGGGGGAGTCAAAACATTAGTTCCACATGCACTGTGTGTCCTAAATCAAAAGTCAGACCCCTACAGATAGATCACCACTGCCATATAATGACACATCACCTACATATCTGGTCATGCACAGTGATGTTTGTTGAGCTCTACCCATGGCATGCCTCCTCAGGATACACCAGCAAGGTCCCATAGTTCTATAATTCATATCTGCCATGAGATGGATCCAACCCTGCTATGGCTAGCTTGCTTTAGTGTATGATGGCAGTAGTAACATAGTGACACCCTAAACCTGTCACTACAGGTTGTGATCCCAGACAACCTGCACAGTTGATAGCAGCAACAGTCATGTAGTAGCAATCATAATAGTATGAATGGAAGATATAATTATTTGACACTTCACAATGACAAAGATTATTAGGATACCAACCTTACCTGCCATGACTACTCCAGACTGTGTTTTTTTCAGTCAAGTGCTACTGTTTCTCCCCTCCTGGGCCTCAGCTGTGCAAGTGATGAATGTGTCCTGGAGCCTCCACATCCTGTGTGAGTATGTCAATGTTTGATGTACAACAGGGGTAGACCATGCACTCTTCTGCATAACCTGAGTTTGTTATAACATGCATCATATTACTCTGTGTTGCTTGCATCATGACTCATAGATGTCAATGCAATGTCATTGCTTTGCCAGTGCTGCCAATTCTGCAATGTATTGTTCCCATCCTTACCTTTATTATGTTCCATTGTACCACTTTTTCCCTATATCCTCTTCTTGCCCCAGCACTACTATTGCATCATATGCTGCATGGAGTAATCGGTCTATAGTGTCTGTTATCACAAGATCAGGCTGTGTAGATTGACTCTCACATTACGTATATTTTGTTTCACATCTCAGGATAAATGTAGTGCCTCATCAGAGTTGCCTAAAAAGTAGAATTTTCCCCTCAGACTTCCAAATATACAATCCATGATGCATTTGATTTTGGCAGGGCATTTGTTGTATTTCATCCTTCCTCGGTTTGTGGATTGTAAATGGGGATCATCATCCATGGATGGCATCTGGCATCTCCTGTAGAATGCAGTAAATAACATCATACATGGTCTACTTCATACATTCATGCCTGCTGTCTGTAGGGCCTATTAGGACAAACCACAATACCCCTCAATTCCAATTCTGGGTTACACAGTTCATTTAGGTCCTATCCCTGTCCATTCTGACGTGATCAGTTAGATATTAGTCTGTGTGAATCTTATTCCATTGTGCAGGCATCTACATCATCCAGAGTATGTAGTTACCACTGACTCCTATAGCAGCTGGCAACACCTGCTATCAAGCTGCTGCTGCTGTGTCTAACATACCTCCCATCATACACTCCATAAATCACTCTGTACAAAAGGTTTGGGCACTAAATACAGCATGATCACTTTATACATCTCTGAATTTGTCCATTACTCCAGTCCCATGCATTTCCGTACTGCATGCTGTTCATTTTCAAGGGCTTTCTCATTTGCATGCACGTCATACATTCATGCCTGCTGTCTGTAGGGCCTATTATGTTTGCAATTTATGTACTGTTACCAACCACAGGATTCTGTCAGATGTCTCCTAGACATTGCTATGAGATGAATGTGCATCGAATTTATTTCTTATGGTAACAATTCAGGTAGCACATGGATTTATTATAGATCGTGTTCTAGGTATTAAAGAGAACCTGGGAGTTCCAGAAATGGTAGCATTCCTTTTTATGTATCTCTGTGCACTGGAGTAGGTGAGGCCTTAATAGAAACATGAGTGCAGTCTGTTGTTCTCATGACATCAGAGAAGCAGGCGATCTCACAGAATGCATGCATGGTGTTGGTCCTTTCTTCAGAGGTCTTTGTAAACTAATTGCACTCTTCTACAAGCTGTAACATATGTCAAGGAATTAATTGATCTTTCAGGAGCTGGAAGCCTGCTATATGCCCAATGTGTTCCTGAAGATCACTGGAAGGTTCTGAAAGACAGGATTGTCAATGCTACCTATATGAGGACAAACCACACATACCCCTCAATTCCAATTCTGGGTTACACAGTTCATTTAGGTCCTATCCCTGTCCATTCTGACGTGATCAGTTAGATATTAGTCTGTGTGAATCTTATTCCATTGTGCAGGCATCTACATCATCCAGAGTATGTAGTTACCACTGACTCCTATAGCAGCTGGCAACACCTGCTATCAAGCTGCTGCTGCTGTGTCTTAACATGCCTCCCATCATACACTCCATAAATCACTCTGTACAAAAGGTTTGGGCACTAAATACAGCATGATCACTTTATACATCTCTGAATTTGTCCATTACTCCAGTCCCATGCATTTCCGTACTGCATGTTGTTCATTTTCAAGGGCTTTCTCATTTGCATGCACTGTATATTCTCAAGTTTCAATAACAGCTCTTTCTTGCTATCATTGTCTTTGATTTACTCACAACTTGTGCATGATCAGCTTCCCTACTAATTTATTACCCTTCTGTGAGTTCTAAGCCACAGCTGTGTGTGTTTGTGTGTGTGTGTGTGTGTGTGTGTGTGTGTGTGTGTGTGTGTGTGTGAGTTTGTGTATGTGTGCATGTTTTATATATAGAGACATTAAACAAGCTTTCTTTCTAATGACAGCATTTTAGGCAAGAAGTCTCATAATATTATATATATATATATATATATATATATATATATATGTATGTATATATATTTATATATATATATATATATATATATTTTTATATTTATATATATATATATATATATATATATATATATATATATATATATATATATATATATATATATATATATATATATATATATATATATATATATATATTTATATATATATATTTATATATATATTTATATATATATATAGAGAGAGAGAGAGATAGTGCATGCATGTGTGTGCGTGTGTGTGTGTGTGTATGTGTGTGTGCAGACTTGCTGCTGCTGTTATATGTTCTGCTAGTAAACCAAATGTCAGGTTTATGGCCATCGAGGTACAATGCTTGCACTGTAAAACATTGAATTTTTCACATAAAATGCTGAATTTTTTTTTGCTGGTAGTATGGCTCACTGAAAAGCTTTATAGTCTAACTCCTGTTGTTTACTGTTTCCTCTCAAGAAGATTGCACATTGGAGACATTTTTCATCTTGGCTTTTTCTACATGATATTGCTTAACTTTTCTAGGTGCTTCAGGAGGGAAAAAAATGAAGCAACATTGACAAAACTGCATATCAGGTCTCAATCGTTTTATGAAACAAAATTATTCTTAATGCAGCACATGACTTTCAGACTAAAACATAAATCATTACAGTGCAGTTCAGTTGAGCAAGCCAAACTAAAGAACTTGACATTTTTTCACTCTTTTAACTGGCACCATAAATCACATTTTTTGTGCTTTATTTTAAGACATGAAATGCTGCCAAAGAGCAGTGAATGCAATTAGTATTATTACCAGAAAGTGATTAGTTAGGAAAGTGTATGGCAAAGTAATAGCTAGAAAATACCACCCTTATGGGAAAGATATGCTATAATTAGTATTCAGCCTACATCATTGGTGTTAAAAGTGGATGATAAACAGGACAAGGTATGTCTTCCAATAAACCAGTGATTTAGTACCAGAGTTAAGGATGCACAGTATTTACCCCGGGTGGCCATGAATCATTAGCCTGCTGGTCATTTAAACTGCAAAGCAGATGCTGTGTTTTTTTGCAACTGATAAAATGAGATAAGTCCTTTAATTCACTGTAAGTGTCTTGAGCCCTGATATTTTATAGTACTTTTGTGAAAGATGTTGATTTATTTTCAGTATCTCACTTTTTCTTCCAAAAACCTTCTTTCATACTTGTGTTATATTGTGCTTGCTTTTTTCATTTTCTAGTTTTAAAATTCTGCACTTATACAAATACACACACACACACACACACACACACACACACACACACACACACACACACACACACACACACACACCTATAGACAAATGCCTATTAAATATCTTTCAGCTGATATGCGTGTGTATGTGTGTGTGTGTGTGTGTGTGTGTGCTCTTGCATATGTGCATGCATATAATTGTGTGTTCCTATAAAAACATGCATAGATTCTTACACAGACAAATTTAGTAATATACTAGCATCATCAGTTGTTAAACAAAACACTTTAAGATGTACTAAATTACTATTTTATCTAACAGATGTGTATTTGGGAGAACAACAGCTATATTCTTTCAGAAATTGAGCTTAATGTCATATAAGCACATCAGCTAAGTCAGAAAAAGAGATCTCCGAGAAAATGAAGTAAATCATGTCTGATGTGGAATTCAGGGTAAATAACAGGAGTTACAAAAATACCGCTAAGCTTACATAACTTGCATATTGAATATGTTTGACATACTGCATAAGGGAACAAATGGTTTATATTTGTGAAAGTTCCAAAGCATCTTTATTGAAAGCTAGAGATACTCTTCTAAGAAAACGACTTGAACACTTGAACAGTAATGCTTATTACTCATAAAAGCATTGTGGCAAACAAGAACTGAAAAATGTTTTTGCAATCTGTCAAAAGCAGCGTATTGTTTATTTACATAGTTGAATTATGTGAATCGGTATCTATATTTTTACTAAGTTCTCTCATATCTAGTAACTGATAAACACACAATGCTAAGAGTAACTGAACACATTAATAATAGGTAGGTATAATTATTAACATTCTCATAGAGCACTTTATTTATGCATGGACATTAAAAGCATGAATCTCTTTAATTTATTTGCAAATTTAAAATTTCAGAGTTAATCATGTCTTATTTTTCAAACAATGCTATCACGTGTCTGCATACATCATTTAGGAAATAACCCAACCTGGTTTCTAAGTATCACCATCTTGTCACTTTAGTCAGAGTTCTTCCCTATAGAAGACATTAACACTGTCAAACCTGGCTGTTAAAACTATCCCTGCTGTAATTTTGTCAGCTCATTAATTCTTAATAGGTTGAATATGCACCATTTTTGGGGCTACAATAGCTGAGTGTAGTCATTCAGAATAACTTGAGGATGAACCACTCTTATCACCTGCTTTTCATCATTCTTCAGCCATATTCATCACATGACATCATGTTCTATTTCTGCATGCAGTATTCATCTTAATCAAAGAAGGTCATAATGAAAGACTTCCTGTATTTACGCAAATGTCATGAGGGACCACAGCCTAGACCTCACATCTTAATATGAAGGAACAATCATGCACCTGGCAGCTTTTAACCTACCAAATTGTCTTCTTTAACTACCCAAGAGCTCTCATGTCTCAGAGATGAAAGGGGGTCTTCTCTTTCTCACAGGCCCCAGTGAAATAAGGTCTGCCTACCTTGAGTTCTTCATTATGCTCTGTCATTACACAGACTACACCTTCTTTTCTCAGATCTGCCCTCTCCTGAGCCAATGAACACCCATTCCACCCTTCACCTGCTAGCTAAAACTCCACCTCCTGGATTACCTTCCAGTCATCTACCTGATGGGGTGGGAAAATATCTTTGTCTCCAGCTCCTTCCTTCAAGGATATGACCTGATTGCTCTGGGATTGTTGCTGTGACATTTTTATTACTAAGGGAATTTTTGTTAACTTAATACAGCCCAAAAATGGTAAAAAAGCTGACGTCTTCCTTGCTGCAGGTGTCAAGAGTAGTTTGTCATTATCCCTTAGTCAGTATAATAGAAGTTAGTTGCTTAGTCCCATTCATCAACTCTAAAGCTTTATTTGTTCTATGTCAAGGTAAGTGTCTGACCTCATGTGACTAGTTTTCTATAGGCCATGCAAAATCTAGTGCTTCCATCTTTTTTTGACACCAGCACTATCTGTGAAGCCCATTGATTGTTGGATTGCTCAATTCCTGGATAATTCCAGATTCATCATATTTTGCAAGTTCACCCATGAGGTTTGCTTGACTTGCTTAGGCAACCTTCAAGGGGACTGCTTAATTGGCCACTGGGGCCCTGAGTCCACATAGTGCTCCACAAGCTGAGTATGCCCTAGTTTAACAGTGGTCATGTCTACTTAGATAGAGGACACCTGCTTTGAAAGCACTAACCTGACGGAGATGTCAGACTGATCCTCAATGAGATGTTCTATCACAACATCTATTTCTAATTTCTCCTACAGCATTCTGCAGATATTTTTTTCTGTCCCTTCCTCTCCCTGTCCTGTTTCAGTCTCTCTCCAGGAATCCCAGTGACCCTATCCATCACCAGGTCTGTCTACTCATCCCTCCTCCCCTGGACTTCTCTTATTGAGTTGCAACTAGCATGTATTTTATGGGTCTACTGGGAGTGATGCTGACAATTGTTTCTGCTGCTGAGGGAAGGAAGATATTTTATGACCTACCTTTACTTCCCAAACTCTGCATTGCTGAGAGCATCTGAGAGTTACTTACCTCTATGGACTTCTCTTCCCCTCAGGAAGTGTATTGAACAAATACTTTCCCTCATGATTGATACACCCATCCCTCCCTGCCAGCTCCTTAAACATCTGAGCCGCTAATCAATCCTGGGTCACCTTGGCTGTAATTAAGACATTATCCCTCCACAACACAGTGCTGTCATATCACTTTGCAGATATTGAGCACCAGTGTCTTTCTCTTTCACATTATGGCATCATCATGTTGATATGAAAGCATTTTTTATTTCTGTTTCTCACTTGGTAAATCTATCACATAATTAATAACATTTACCTTTCCCACAAAAGTGAATGGACAGCCCTGTACTGTTTGTAGATGAATCCGTCAAACATGAGTAAGCTGCACCATATTTTGTCCACTAATGTATTCTCAAGTAGTTCCTGTCAGCCATGCCAATAATGTATTGCTCTTGTACTCATGCTAGGCCCCGGGAGCTCCCTAAACTTAGTCACAAAATTCAACACATTTTCTTCAAAGGATTCTGTTTAATAACACTTATCTTCCTTCTCATCATTAATTAAATCTAGGGACCTCTTCAACCTGTGACAGTAAGCTAACCCTAGTACTGAAAAATAAGAGGAATGTAGGGGGGGACACTTCTCTGTAAGAAAATAGGAGATGGGATATGTACTTGTCCTACCTCAGGTGAAATCTTCACTGAATGATTTTAGTATGGTCTTAAGGGTTAGGTTAATCCACTCCACCATAATATTTTTTTCTGAATAATAGGAGATAATATTTACCTGAAGACTTCCAAAAATCCACAAGGTAAACCAAGGCAGATGTGATAAAAAAACAGTTTAATGAATGGTAAGCACTTTCAGTCTCTCCTGAGCACTTCTTCAGACCATATAAAAATACAAATTCACATATACTGCTTATAAAATACATAGCATTTCAAACTAACCTATCACAGAATAAAATCACTTAAATAGTCTCCGCCTTTTGAGAAAGGGTTTTAAAGGGATAGAGGTATTCAAACCTGGTGGTGTGTTGCTATGTAGCCTAATAATCCAACAGCTCTCTTGCTGTTCTAGAATGTTATTAAGATCTCCCAGTCTGCCACCAGGCTTAAGTTGTTCTAACACTCTAAACATAAATGTATATGTAGAGTCTGTGTCCCTCACATGGCAGGCTAGGGCATTTGATGAATCATTCTTCCTAATAGCTAATAAATGCTCACGTATCCTTTCCTTTAATTGTCTCTTGGTCTTTCCTACATAGAAATTTTGACAAGATAAACAACTAGCTAAGTAGACCACATATGTACTACAGCAATTGGTATAAGAATTGCTAGTGTATTTAAAATGTATGGTTGGATGTATAAAACTAGATGCTGTATCTATAAATGAGCAATAATTACATTTGCCACACATAGTGGTACATCCATTATTTATAGAACTATGTGAATTGTTATATTTAGAGCATAGCATCTGTTTAAGATTGCGCTTGTTTTTAAAAGCAAAATTTGGTCGTGGTCCTACAACCTGGCTAATTTTTTCATGTGACATAAGTTTAGGCCAGTTTTTCTTGATAATGTTACAAAAAGCTCTATGATCACTAGTATAATTCATCGTAAAATTCACTAAATGTTCATTGGATTGTTGTGTATTCCCATTGTGGGAAACTAAATTATTGGCATAGAGAAATGGACATGCATTTGTGGGTCTTAATTCAATAACCTCACATTCCATTTGATCTGCCTCATTATGTTTATAACCTCTGCATTAAAATTCATCCTTTAGCTTAGATAGATCTGTATCAAAGACCTCTTAAACACTATCTAGTCTGGACATCCGCATGCCCTGGCCCTTCAGTACGTTCATAAAAACCCTCTTCGGATGCATACTATTCCTGTGCAGGGTGACATTTACCCTACATTGTTTCCTGAACATACATGTGGCTATTTGGCTATCTAATGTCCTATATATCTTGACATCAAGGAAATCTATGGCAGTATATGAATGGTGATGGGTAAATTTAAGAAAATCGGTGGTTATATTCAAATATTGCAAAAAATGTGGTATTAATTCATGTGGACCTTGTCAAAGAATAAAGAGGTCATCCACAAACCTTTTAAAAAAGGCTAAATATTTCCTATATGTATGTTGACTGAGCATATATTTCTCTTCCCAACCACTCATAACCAAATTGGCATAACTATTGGCACAGGGGGTCCCCATAGCTACCCCCTTTCGTTGCCAATAATACTGCCCGTTGAAACAAACAAATTATGTTCCAATATAATGCTAAGTAGTCCACACAGCAACACATTATTACTATCAGTACTTTTTATAACATCATGTAATATTTTCAAACCTTGTTCATTGGGTATACTTATAAAAAGTGACTGTACATCCAACGTAATAAAACTAAGGTCATTCAAATCAGTGCAAGAACTTAAAAACGAAGACATAGAGACTATAAAATGTCTAGTATCTTTAAGAATCACTTCAGATTTATCTACCAACTTTCTTAGTTCTTTCTCAACAAAAATAGATATAGATTCAGTGGCCCATCCCCCATCAGAGACAATAGGTCTCATAGGGGGTCTGTGCATTGATTTATGTACTTTTGGTAGACCATTCAAAACAGGTATGATAGGATGTGTAATTTTAAAATAATTGTATAAATCAAGATTAATCATATTACTAGCTAAATAACTACTTAAAATTCTATGAATCTTATCAATGGTGTAATGAACAATATTTAAATTAATGGAAAAATATGTATTGGCATCATTTAATAACCCATCCATTAATGCAAAATAACAATCTCTGTCAAGAATGACCAGAGAACCTCCTTTATCTGCTGGTCTGGAAATAACTTTGTCATCCTTTTGTAAGTCATACAGGACAGTCCACTCATCATTGGTTAAATTCCTAAAATGTTTCCGTTTACTAGTAATGTTCATAAAATATGCTCTAACTTCATTTTCACATATACAGTTAAATGCTTCTAGTATAGGATCCAAAACAGGCATATAACAACTTGGTTTCTTATAAATATTCATATTTGTATTTTCAAACATAGATCGTAACATAACATTCCTGGTAAACATTTTTATGTCAATTATCATCTCTGATAAATACATGTTAGAAGCTGGTATAAATGACATACCTTTATTTAAAACATTCAACTCTATATTGGAAAAAGTCCTTTTGGATAAGTTGAAAATTATTCCCCGCTCAACTTCTGCCACATTTTCTTTATCGTTTGAGAAGGTATCTTTTCTGTCTCCGATAGTTGTAGAGAACGCTTCCTCCCCCTCTTCAGTTGTGTCCTGTCTTTGGGTATGTAACTGTCCTGTATGGGTAAAGGGAGAGGCGGAAACACCAAAGGGATGTGAACAGACTTGTCCTTAGGCTTAACCGCTTGGTTGTTCAGCTGTTGACTTGCCAACAAATTAGAAGTACATGGTTCGTGAGCAGCATTGTCGACTATAGCTGCTGCTATAGGTGTCTTCATCTGAATTGCTGAAGCCCGTGTGTTCAGCGTATTGTCATCCGGCACCACTTCTGGTCTCTGCGATGGCGTCATCAGGATAGATGTGTCTGTTGGCTCTAATCGAATCAAGGAATTATTGCGTTCCCTCACTGGCTCTAAATTTGAGTAGCTGGAGTTCTCGGCCAGGAAAAGACATGGCCATTAGAGAAATCGCGTAAATCACTTTCTAGCTTACGCCTTTTGATGTTAAGCAGGCGATTCTGGAAAGAGATTATTTTGTCAGTTAATTCATCTAATTTATTTATTTATTTTATTTTATTTTTATTTTACATTTGTTGACCGGGCTAGTCCAGCTGGATAATTTCCATTTTCAGTGCACAATTAAAACAAGGTTAAACATTTAAGCAACAATGCATACATTTTAGTGTAGTAGAAAATACTGTGAAAAAAAACAGGTAAAAAACAAATAGCCTAAGCTATATATTCATATTTTTTTTTTTTTTTTTTAGAATAGTACAGTAATTTAGTCATTTGAAATAGCAGGGAAAGATAGTGAAATGCTGGAAATCTCACATTCTCAGGAAAAGTAGCACACAAATTCGATTGTCTTTCCTGAATCGCTGTTGTAAGTCGTAGTTCCAATGGAAGAAAATACTGTATCAATAGTTTTATGTGAGTGAAGCTTAGATCTAAATTTAGCTTCTGCAAATCTCTTAATAAATCTAAAAATTGCTCACCATATGTAGACATCCACAAAATGCGAAGGCCTTGAGGAACAACTTTGTGGTGAATACTAGCTTCAAGATGAAGTCGCTGACATTGGTAACGTTTAAGCTTCTGTAAATCAGCTTCTAAAGCTCTTAAATCTTTAAACATCAGTTGACGGTCATAACCAGGATCCGTTATCTCATCTATAGTATTCACACCAGTACAATTAAGTAACGGGTTCTCCGATATCAAGGTCATACTTTCAAAACATTTTAAATTAGAACATTTAGATTTTGGAACATAATCCAGTTCTATACCATTCACATCCACCATGGTCCACAGTAGCAATAACACAAAAAGCAGAAAAAACACAAAAAATGCCACAGTGGAGCAAAGTACCAGTGGAAATAAAACAATAAAATCCAAAAGACTTGTCCTACCTCAGGTGAAATCTTCACTGAATGATTTTAGTATGGTCTTAAGTGTTAGGTTAACCCTCTCCAACATAATATATTTTTCTGAATAATAGGGGATAATCTTTACCTGAAGACTTCCAAAAATCCACAAGGTAAACCAAGGCAGATGTGATAAAAAACAGTTTAATGAATGGTAAGTGCTTTCATGCTCTCCTGAGCACTTCTTCAGACCATATAAAAAATACAAATTCACATACACTGCTTATAAAATACATAGCATTTCAAACTAACCTATCACAGAATAAAATCACTTAAATAGTCTCCACCTTTTGAGAAAGGGTTTTAAAGGGATAGAGGTATTCAAACCTGGTGGTGTGTTGCTATGTAGCCTAATAATCCAACTGCTCTCTTGCTGTTCTAGAATGTTATTAAGATCTCCCAGTCTGCCACCAGGCTTAAGTTGTTCTAACACTCTAAACATAAATGTATGTGTAGAGTCTGTGTCCCTCATATGACAGGCTAGGGCATTTGTTGAATCATTCTTCCTAATAGCTAATAAATGCTCACGTATCCTTTCCTTTAATTGTCTCTTGGTCTTTCCTACATAGAAATTTTGACAAGATAAACAACGAGCTGAGTAGACCACATATGTACTACAGCAATCGGTATAAGAATTGCTAGTGTATTTAAAATGTGTGGTTGGATGTATAAAACTAGATGCTGTATCTATAAATGAGCAATAATTGCATTTGCCACACATAGTGGTACAATCATTATTTATAGAACTACGTGAATTGTTATATTTATAGCATAGCATCTGTTTTAAGATTCCGCTTGTTTATAAAAGCAAAATTTGGTCGTGGTCCTACAACCTGGTTAATTTTTTCATGTGGTTAGCATGTATTTTATGGGTCTACTGGGGGTGATGCTGACAATTGTTTCTGCTGCTGAGGGAAGGAGGATATTTTATGACCTACCTTTACTTCCCAAACTCTGCATTACTGATAGCATCTGAGAGTTACTTCCCTCTATGGACCACTCTTCCCCTCAGGAAGTGTATTGAACAAATGCTTTCCCTCATGGATTGACACACCCATCCCTCCCTGCCAGCTCCTTAAACATCTGAGCCGCTAATCAATCCTGGGTCACCTTGACTGTAATTAAGACATTATCCCTCCACAACACAGTGCTGTCATATCACTTTGCAGATATTGAGCACCAGTGTCATTCTCTTTCACATTACGGCTTCATAGGTTCATAGGTTCATAGATTAGTACTAAGCTAACTGCCCTTGCGAGCCATTTTAAGCTTAGCCAGTTATCCCTTGTGAGACTCAAACCCTGCACCTTGTGTTTGTAAGGCAACCACCTTAACCATTAGGCCACCCTCCCAACCCCTCATCATGTTGATATGAAAGCATTTTTATTTCTGTTTCTCACTTGGTAAATCTATCACATAATTAATAACATTTACCTTTCCCACAAAAGTGAATGGACAGCCCTGTACTGTTTGTAGATGAATCTGTCAAACATGAGTAAGCTGCACCATATTTTGTCCACTAATGTATTCTCAAGTAGTTCCTGTCAGCCATGCCAATAATGTATTGCTCTTGTACTCATGCTAGGCCTCAGGAGCTCCCTAAACTTAGTCACAAAATTCAACACATTTTCTTCAAAAGACTCTGTTTAATAACACTTATCTTCCCTCTCATCATTAATTACATCTAGGGACCTCTTCAACCTGTGACAGTAAGCTAACCCTAGTACTGAAAAATAAGAGGAATGTAGGGGGGACACTTCTCTGTAAGAAAATAGGAGATGGGATATGTACTTGTCCTACCTCAGGTGAAATCTTCACTGAATGATGTTAGTATGGTCTTAAGGGTTAGGTTAATCCTCTCCACTATAATATTTTTTTCTGAATAATAGGGGATAATCTTTACCTGCTTTACTAAATAACAATTCCAAAAATAGTTCTACAGGTCTATCATAAAATTATTATTTCAGTCCATCAGTATTTCCCAGGGAAAGCTCATTCATGATGAAAATTTTAGCAGAGTATTTGACACTGCCTCAGAGAACTTAGTAGCATAGTCTAGCGCTATAAAGACATACATCCTATCTGTGGTACTTGGGGTATTAAATGTCCTCACAATGTGGGAAAATACTTTTTTGAAATGATTTCTCTATAACAGTCAACAGTACCAAAGCTTTGTCTTTATCTCTTGCTTTGCAAGCCATTTCACATATTGATAAAAATCACAGTACCCATTCACATATTTTCCTAGCATGCAAACATTTTTCATGAGTTTTCTTTTGTATGCTTTGTTCCTATATGGCTTAACAAAGGGATAATAATGACTATTGTCATATATGGTAGGCCCTTGTACTACCTGTTGCTGTAAAACTGTTGCTGTTGCTGTAAATCTTCTCTCTCCCCCTTTCTCTCTCTCTCTCATTCAGCAGGAATTTACTTTCTCTCGAATTGCCCATTGTTCCAATATACAGACTTTCCTGTGGTCTTGACAATCAGGAGTCTCCTTTACACCATCCATAATGCCCTATAAAGTGGCATCTGAGACCTCTGCTTGTCTCAACTCTTTACTTTGTGAACTTTCCAGATTTCCCTTCAAAAGGAGTGTAGTATCTTTTGGCAGCCATTGCTCAGAATCAGGTTTGTTACTTCTTCCCTGAAGTAGTCATGTCTCTGACATTTGTTTAAGGCATAGACCCTGACTAGTTCAATTCTCTGATACCTTACACACAGACTTTTCAACATGCTTTGCTGTATGAAATTGCACCTATGCAAAGTACTGCCTAATTAGAATTTATTAATCAGTCCGCAACATCTTTTTCTGATTTCCCATTTTCCACATGGAGTCGGGGTGTCACTTCAACAGTGACAATCATCTAGAGCCAAGGTTCACACAACCAGGAAGCTAGTCCTGCCACAGTTCCTCTTCCATACCACTCACACGCATGTACAGTCACATTTATTGCCAATTTTGAGTATCCACTCTGCCTAATACATGCCTTTGGAGTGTGGAAGGAAACCAGAGCACCCAATGCAATCACCCACAAACACAGGGAGGACAAGAAAACTCCTGCAGAAGTCACCCCAGCTGAGAATCAAACTGGAGAATCTTTTGCTGTGAGGTGACAAGACTATCTGTTGCACCGCTCTGACACCCGTAATATAATTAGAATCATTACCTATTAAAGCATCTGCCAGAGTGACCGTGTGGGATTAACAATAGTTATATATTGGATGCAGTATCCCTTTTAGCAGTAATTTATTTTCCATCCAACAGTATAGAATGTAGATACTTGCAGTAGTCTGAAACACCTGCTATCTCAAAACCAACCACCATTACTGTGGTGCCAACTCTGTCACTTGGCTGTTTTTCCCCTCTATATCACTGTATACATTTGGACCATACATACCCCTATTAATTCAGATGTAAACATTAAAGCCAAAGCAAGTGACTTAATAGTTAGTGCTCCTGGGATGAGTTTAAAAAAGGTCCATGGAGATCACTTTTATGCTCCAGTAAACAAATACAAGTAAAATAAAAATAAAATAAGTCATAGGCACATATTCACAGATACTGTCCCCCTTTTGACTCTGGAATTTACTGAGATGGCTTAAACTGTCTCCCCTGGCTCCCTTCTGCCTGTGTGTAATGATAGCTGAACTTCCCTTATGTGTTGGGTCCTCCTGTCCAGATAAAGATCAGCCTGTCTGCCCATTTTCTCACAGATATTACATTTCTTGACCTTTCAATCAGATTCAGGTACACTAATTGAAATTACTGACTGCTTGCTGTCTTATCATAATGTCCACATTTCAAAAAGTCATAACTTGGCATCTGCCAATGTACCTATTAAAATGAATGCTTAGTTTTGAATAAAATCATGAATACTAATTTCTGCCTTTGTCCTCTGCTCTCTAAATCTTCTGTTGCAAGCTTTATTTGGTAACTTAAATCATTCACAAACACTATTTTGAATTTTATATAATGAAGACAGTTATCATTACTCAACTTGCTAAGCACATACATCATCTTCCATGTTTGCTGAGAAACAAAAAGAAAAAAAAAACAGCTATTGTGCTGATCTATCTGCTGCTGATTATACACATGTTCAAGCACCTAAATCAGAATCATCCCCTTAAATATATTGAGGAAACAATCTGTTTATTTATCTACTAATGTATGAGAATTATGCCTAAGAATTCACAAAATAAAAACAACGACAGGTTCCTAAGCACCCTTGAATCTATTGAGGTCCAAACCAACACTCTCATACTAAGAGACTTCAACTACCTCTCCATCAACTGGTAAAACTACTCAAGCACCAATACACTGGTCCAACGCTTCCTGGAATTCATCAGTTCCAATGCCCTGGACCAGCTCATTCTGATCCCCACTAGAGGAAGCAACATCCTTGACCTGGTTATTACTAACATTGGTGTCCGTTGCTCTACACCAATAGTCAGTCCCTCCCTGGTCAGATCTGACCATAAACTAATCACCATGGAAATCCACATCTCACCCACACCCCCTGCAAAGGTACCTTGAAAAACTTCTCCAAAGCTGACTTTTGACTCCTAAAAACAGAGGTGGCTAACTTCACAGTACCCATGCCAATGGAAAATAGCTGCATGACTGCTAAATCATGCACCAATGCCCTGTACAAACATGTACAATAATGCATGGAACTAGCCATACCCAACTGAACCAAGATGCTCTCCTCCAAAAAAGGAAGCCAATCTGGTAGTCCCCTGCCATTAATAAACTCTACAACAGAAGGAAGAAATTGTTGCAGAAAAAAGTTGAAGTTCCAAGACTGGAAAAACTCCCTTATAGCCTCAACAAAAAGTTGAGATCCCTCATGAAATCCTCTAAAGCCAGCTATGAAGGTAGAATTGCAGCAGGCAGGAAAAACAATCACAAAGCCTTTTACAGTTATATCAAAAACCTCCATGGCAATACCCAGATTTGCTCTGAGTTACTGCACAATGGTACCTCCTATACTGAGGCAATACATATTGCCAACATACTGGCCGACAGATTCAATGCCAACTTTACCCCCCCCAAAGGACCAATCACAATACCGGAAGAATGCTAGGCACCCGACATTACTGCAGCCCAGGTTAAAGCTGCATTGTCCAAGACCAAGAATACAGCTTTCATGGGACCCGATAATATCCCTGGTTGTGTTCTACCTGAACTACAAAGTGAAATGGCACCACATCTGTGTGCCCTGGTCATTCAGTCACAGCCTCACCTCAGGCTTTGTCACTACCGAATGACGCACTGCTGCAGTCATCCCTCTCTATAAAGGGGGGAGTGACTACAGACCCTGGGAATTATCTCCCCATTAGCCTGATGAGTCTGATATGTAAAGCTATGGAGCACATCATCATGGACCTGATCAACAAAGATAGAGGACATCTCCAAACTCTAGACCCCACACAGTTTGGCATTGTGAAAGGGAGATCTTGCCTGCTCAACCTGGTTGACTTCTTTGAGTCAGTCACCAGGGCTGTGGATGAATGTAAGACAGTGCATACAGCCTACCTCAATCTGGCCAAGGTCTTTGATATCATTCCTCACTCAGAAATTATTGATAAATTCACCAAACTAGGCATTGACTCCTATATCACTAGGTAGGTTGCAAATTGGCTCACAGATAGAACACACAATGTGAAAATAGCAAATTCCAAGTCAGATTGCCAACCAGTCATGAGTGGAGTCCCACAGAGATCAGTCCTGGGTCCACTCCTGTTCGGCATCTACTTCTCAGAGAAGTCCAGGCCAACACAAAGGCACTCTGGCTATCCAAGTTCATAGACGACTGCAAGCTGGGAGCCATTATTAACTCCCCAAGTGATGCAGACATCCTACAGAAAGGACTCAATGAGACCAATGACTGGTGTCGAAACCATGGCCTTAAGCTTAACGCCAAAAAATGTGTCGTCACTCCCTTTGGTAAAATCTCAGTTCCCACTAACTACCACATCGATGGGAGCCCACTGAATGCTGAAGGCTTTATAAGAGATCTGGGGACACAGGTTGACAGCAACCTCTCCTTTGACCACCACATTGCCACTATGGTCAGAAAGCCCTTATATGTGACACATCTCATTACCAAGGGTTTTGCATCCAGGAAGAAATAGGTCATCGTCTATCTCTACTCTTCCCTCATTAGACCAATCATCGAGTATAATGCCACATTTGGCAAGTACCTCACTAGGCACCTGCAACAGCTGGAGAGGCCACAGAAGTACCTCACGAAGAGGGTCCGAGGTATTAAACACAGGTCCTACATGGACAGACTCAAAAGACTCCAGCGATTCTCTGTCTCATGTCACCTACTTAGAGGTGATCTCTGCTTGACTTACAAAGCCATGTCTGAGCCAGCTCTGTTAGAAAGCTACATATAAAGAAATACCAATCTCTCTGCAGCACACACTCCAGAGACCTCAACCTCATTACCACAATCAACAGAACATGCTGGAGGGACAGGTTCCTCACCCAGAGATTGCCAATGCTCTGGAATAGACTTCCCATACATGTCAAGCAGAGCACCTCACTGTCCCTCCAGGCCTGTAAAGGCTCCAGGGCCATCAGCCTAGTACACACCTATGAACCTATGTATGATTAAAGTGAGCTAGACATTATTAAATATGCACTACATGTCTTAAAGTATTTAAAAAAAATCAAGCTTATCCAATTTAGAAATGTAATACTTCAAACGTTTTGTGTAAATATCCTGTCAGGATTACAGGAATCTTGTGTAACTTCTAAAAAAAGATTTTAGCTCGCATACCCAAATTAGTCATGGTAGCTGTCTCAAATGGACCAGAACATAATAGGGGAATGAAATCCTGCCTGGCATCTACAGCCAGCCAGCAGCCCTGCCCCTAATGAGTTGAATAGAGCTTCTCAAAATTGTTTTCAGATAATTAGGATCCAGATCTCATAGAAGAGAAGATACAAAAAAAATTTAAATACACCTTTTGTCACATTCTGTAGCCATCAAGGATCTCACAGCTCTGGCTTACTATCACACAAAGTATGCCAGGCAACAGCCTGCTGTTGGAACTCTGTTCCTGTTGTAAATAGACTATGAAGACCCAAGGGAGAAAACATTGCAATAATCAAAGTGGGAAATTATTACTGAAGTACCCTTGTCCAAGTAAGGCATACACTGCTATGTTCGGACGATAAACTTTAGATGGAAATAAGAAATCTTGATGACAACTGTCACCTGGCCCTTAGTGCTAGTCCTTTTCTAAGAACAATGTCCAGATCATGACTATAAGATGTTCTGCCACCATATCATTGATGTATACACCTGGCTGGAGAATGAATTTCTGGTAAGAAATACCCTCCTTTGCCATGATCTCCTTTAGGAGCAGCATATATATTGTAAATAACAGGACAGACAAAATCAAATCCTGGAGTAGAACACAAGCCAACATATGGACGCCAGAGGAATTTCAATTTTATCTGGCAGTTAGCACATAGGACTAAAGCTCTGAGGCATGAATGAGATGCTTCCTGTGCCCATGGTTCAAGAACTGGTTCTAACAAACGTCATTTACCTACTGTGTGATTCTGAGCAACTCTTTCAACCAGTGTACTCACATCACTCCTAAGTGGGGAAAAGTTCTTTCAGTAGGCTTACTTTGTCAACTGGTAAAGTAAAAATAATCCTGACGCCACATGCTGAGTATTACCAGAAAGATAGGACACAACCAAATCCAGGAACATAGCAGATAGTCCACAGTTCACCTGCAGGCATTTGGACAGGATCCCATTAGCCACAGTGCCAAAGTGTGTAAGAAGTCAAGAAAGGCCAAGATCAAACCATTTCATTGATAACCCAGAATCAGGAGAACATTAGCTACATGAACAAGTGTCTCCTTTCTGGAACCAGATTTAAATCAAAACTGACATTAGTCTAACAAGTCATGCCACACTAGATAAGAATACAGCTGCACCGAGACAATCTTTTCAGCAATCTGACAAATGAAGAGGAAGTTAAAGACAGGCTAATAACTAGACTTATACACAATACCAAGCTTTATTATAGATTTTTTATTCATGGGTATTAAGGTGTATAATGGTCTTATTTTGGATGATTTTGATGCTTTATTGAATTTTTGTTAAGGCAATATCTTGATTGTGCAGGCCTGATAATATATGACACACCATTTTCTGTGTTCTTTTGCATATCAGTGTTCCATTGACAGGATTTTTTCTCATTCATTGTTATATTTTTTATTGAATTACATAACTCATTTGGTTTGGTTGGATCTGGTCTTGTGGTTCAAAATATGGCATTGTCACCTATTATACAAGGTCTATCATCTGATGTGGATGATTTATCTGTGTTTGGTCTTGACAGACATGGATCATCATCAACCTCTGAGGTGACTGGGTCTGATTTGGACACACAATGTGATGTATTTTTTACCAGATTGGGAAAAAGTATGAAGACAGTTAGGACCAATGTGAGGCATTTACGTCTCTTTAAAGCATACCAGCAGAAACATATTACTCCACGGGGCCTCAGGGTTAAGGTACAACCTTTAGTTTCTAATATTGATGATCAATTGATCCAGGATTGGGGCCACATTCAACAGTTGGCCTCTTCCAAATTTGTGGATGCTTTGGCTAATTTTTATGAACATAAGGTGGAGACAGGGGTTAAAGATCTGGAAACTGTTTGTTTGGAGGCAAAGAAGTTTGAAAGTTGTGACTCTCTCATGACACAAGTTAAAAGACTTACCATGGATTTGTCTAAAATGGAAACCATTTTAAAGGATAGGAAACTTAAAAAATGTATTAGGGATGTAGGTGACTACGAGAGGGGCAAACCCTTTGATACATCTAAAAATGTCTCTTTCAGATTACCTAGAGAGGATAATAAAAGGTCATCTACCCCTAAAAGAAAGAGGCCCAAATCTATTCTCAAGAAAAATTTTGTTTTTTCTAGTGGTACCTCTGGTGAGGATACCTCCTCTAACACAGAAGGTGAACCTGATGAATATTCTAGAGATGGGTTACCTAAGGCCAAAAGGGACAACTCATTACACCCTCCCAATTTAGATACAGACGAGGGGGGCGGAAGCATAAGAAAAGACACATCAAAACAGAGTCTGGAGGCACTTCTGAAAATAATGACACAACATTAATGCCTAATTTCAATGTCCATAATATTTCTTCTGTTGAATTAACTAATGCACAACTTCAGCTTTTGAATAAAGGGCTTAATTTTGTCCCTGGGTTTTTTGTTTCTGAACAATCTTTGGCTCAGGATGTGGTAAATTTTTGTCGAATATTGAATTTGAAAATGTTTTTTGACAATAATACTTGTGATATATCTCATGATTTCAAGTTCAAAAAATCCACATTTAACCCGCCCATGACACATTTAGTAGGGGTGTTCCAAAAAAATGTCCTGCAGGACATACATTGTCATCTCAGGAATTTTCCCATTTCTTATAACAATTTGTCTATTGATGAAATAAATAGTTTAGATGAGCTTGTCAATAATAAGGATCTAGTTATTATTCAAGCTGACAAAGGTGGTGCGGTGGTGGTACTGGATAAGGTTGCTTATGATAAGGAAGCCATGAGGCAATTGGGTGACATAGAATACTATAGGCGGATGCCTTTGGATCCCTCACCTCATTTCC
Source organism: Protopterus annectens (assembly GCF_019279795.1). NCBI lineage: Eukaryota > Metazoa > Chordata > Ceratodontiformes > Protopteridae > Protopterus > Protopterus annectens. The sequence goes on from NC_056732.1 coordinate 744,497,483, forward strand.
AGCGTCAAATT
>NC_056732.1:744502493-744544993 GCF_019279795.1 Protopterus annectens
ATTCAACATATTGTTAATACTCATGGAACAATTCATGATATTGAAGGAAACAACTCTCTCATAATCCATGGTATTAAGCATATTAATCATGGTCTCAACATAGTAAGAACGATCCATCACAACCGTGCAGCCCCCTTTGTCCGCTGGCCTGATGATGATCTCCTCATTGTTCCTTAAAGCAGAAAGTGTGTGTACTTCCGCAATGGTGAAATTACCATTAGAGCAAGAGCCAGTGAAATTCAAGCCATGATACACATCATTCTCAACAGCTTTAAGGAAAAGTTCTAAACTTGGTGATAGAGGTGGATTGAAAGTACTCCTACGTTTGTAACTAGGGGCAGTGGAGAAACCACCATCACCCAAAAGGAGTTGCAAATTCACATTTCTAACAAACAGTCTCAGTGCTATGAGGACATCACTGATATCAACATTAGCACTGGGAATAAAAGTAAGGCCTCTGCTGAGCACCAAAAGTTCATCAAGCGAAAGACTATACTTAGATATGTTCATGACTGATGATTGTTTCCCCATCTCATTCTGTATGGTTGGTGTGTATCCATGTGGGGATCTTTTCTCTTGTGATCTCTCACTTGGTCGTGGTCGAGTGACCTCTTCCTCCCTACCCGGATTGGAAGAGGTACCTCTGGAAAATCCCGCTTTTCATTGGGATGTAGCTTATCAAGTTGGATTTTCCTCCATACTACAGGGTTAGTACGGCCCTGATTATCTACCATAGGTACATTCAGTTCTTCAACAGGTGTAAAATATATGGATTTAGTTGACAGCGGTGAAGCAACAGTCACTAGTGATGCAGCCGTACCAGTAGCTAATGAGACAGCTTTCTCTGCCACAGTCCCCATACATGTATTGTCACTAGAACCTTGAACTGTACAGACAGAAGAAAGCTGAGGTTCTTTGACCATTACCGATGAAACCTTGTTGGCATAGGTGGTTACAACCTTGCTATTATCTATATCTTGTAGCATGGAAGCATCCATAGTACCTTGACCACGTGTGGCTAAAGGTGCAGTTGCCTTAGGCCACATAAAAACATTATTATGATCAAAATCAAATTTATCTCTACTTAGCTTTTTCTTCTTTTGAGCAAGTAGAGTATTACTATAACTTGAAATCTTGTCTATCAATTCCTGTATATATACATCAGCTGCAAGTAGAGTATTACTATAACTTGAAATCTTGTCTATCAGTTCCTGTATATATACATCAGCTAAGTCTTTACCAATAACCTTTGTCAACTGTTGTTGTTGTTCATTAATTTCAAGCACCAACCCATCTTCAATAGGCTTAAAGTAATTAATTATAAGTTCCATATATGCCCTACTGGCATTTAAATTAATTACCTGCCATTTCGCTAAAAGATCGGGGTACGCATTCCCATAGGTGGGCATATTGAGAATGCGAAGACCCCTCGGCACCACCTTGTAATGCAGGCTTGCTTCCATATGTTGTCTTTGCAGTAATAGCCTGCGATGTTTATACATGTTATTCTCCATGTCTCTACGTATTTGCTTAGCCAGTATGTTGCTGTCGATATCGACATCTTCAGAAGGAGAAGAAAAATCATTTAACTTCAGAAGAGGATTATCCATCTGCTTCAAGAATGTACATAGAGAACTTCCGGTACAAAATTCCATGAACTGACCTTCACCATTCGGTTCGATAGGACAGCCAGAAACACGACGTTCATTATCCATATGTGCGATGTGAAAATCTGTCGCTTCCATCCAAAAACGTGAGAATAGAGAGAGTCACCGAACCAAGCCCAAAAAACAGGGTAACTATTAACAACAGTCCCAAAGGATGGAAGACTACAGACAAAACGTAGCAAAAAACGCTACTAAATGACTCGCTGTTTCACAAAGCAGATTCCAGGAAATATTCAAATGAGATAAAACACAGGTTTATTGGTGCACAAAACGTAAGCGCTTTCACAAAGAAAAACTTTGCTTCTTCAGACGTTGTAATTCAAAAGACAATTAGTCATAATATATAGCAAACATCATATCCTATAAAAACATCACTTCCTGTTACCATATCAAACATCAGAAAGGTGCAACTTTAAAATCAATAATGATGCAACTAAGCCTAAATTTATACAGACATGTATAAAGCATATTGAAAATATAAAAAATATATAAAATATATTAAAAATATGTATATATGTACAATAGCACATGTAACCATTTGAGTACAAGTAGTAGGGGATGGATAACTACCTCAAAGGTCTCGCCTCCATCCCTTACTACTTGTACTCAAATGGTTACATGTGCTATTGTACATATATACATATTTTTATACATATTTTTAATATATTTTATATATTTTTTATATTTTCAATATGCTTTATACATGTCTGTATAAATTTAGGCTTAGTTGCATCATTATTGATTTTAAAGTTGCACCTTTCTGATGCTTGATATGGTAACAGGAAGTGATGTTTTTATAGGATATGATGTTTGCTATATATTATGACTAATTGTCTTTTGAATTACAATGTCTGAAGAAGCAAAGTTTTTCTTTGTGAAAGCGCTTACGTTTAGTGCACCAATAAACCTGTGTTTTATCTCATTTGAATATTTCCTGGAATCTGCTTCGTGAAACAGCGAGTCATTTAGTAGCTGCTGCTTTGGGTAGTGTCTGTAGTCTTCCATCCTTTGGGACTGTTAATATATATATATATATATATATATATATATATATATATATATATATGGGTCTACTGCTTTTCATGGAATACCACATATTCGAAAAAGAGCAGTAGACCGCTCAGTTACGTGAAAGTGCACTTATTCAAAAGTGCACTTTCGCAAACTCAGCTTCTACGAACGGATCACACCACAGTGGAGGGCAGCAGGAAAGCATGCTATGCCCTCCACTGTGGTGCGGTAGTTACGAACCTTAAGGTTAGGGCACGGGTCATGATAAGGGGACAACCCTACTAGCTATCCCCTTACCATGACCTGCACCCTAACCCTAAGGTCCGTAACTACTGCACTGAAGTCAGTAGTAGCCCGTTCGCTGAAGCGGGTTTCGCCAAAGTGCACTTTCAATTAAGTGCACTTTCACGTAACCCAGGGTCTACTGTGTGAGTTTGAAGAAGTGTATTTTTGAACTTATACAGTAGATCCATATATATAGATAGCCACACCTTTGGGGCTTAAAAGAGGTGGAAATGGGAAAAGGGAAAAGAAAAAAAAAGGGAAATAACAAAATACAGGGACACAAATACAAGTAAAATAGCTGGCAGGTGGAATGTCTCAAAGTCAGCCAATAACACAGGCAGCATCTGCAGCACACCATTATAAACTATGTAAACACCTTCCAATCTGTTTTTTCCCACAAACTCTGCACCATAGGTGTACACATACGGGGAAATTTTAATTGACAAAACTAGAAAAAACTGTTAGGGGCTGCTGTCGCATTGATCTATCATTATGTACAAGGGGCCGAGGGCGCTGAGGAGGATAATGCTGACAACCTACTAAGATCAAGGAGGAGGAGAAGTCTGTTCAGACCCAGGGTAACCTAAAAGGGGCTACATGATCTGGAGATAGTAGACCACTATGGGGTGGACAGGGACATACTTCAGCAACTTGCTGAGCTCTGCTGGCTTTGTCTCAGACCCAGAACCAGCAGAGGAGAACCCATCCCATTGGACACCAAGGTATGTGTAGCCTTAAGAATACTAGCTACAGGTACTTTCCAAAGACCAACTGAGGATATCATGGGGGTCTCACAGGCAATTGCATCCAGGATACTCCATCAGTTCCTGGATGGTATGCAACCACATGCTGCTGAGCACATTTACTTCCCCAGCACCCATGAGGAGAGGACCAGCAATATGCATCTCTTCCATCATGTAGTAGAATACTCAGAGGTACTGGGTGGTATAGACTGCATACACATCCATATCAATGCACCACTCGGTGACCAGGGTAGGGTCTACCTAAACTGCAAGGGGTTCCACTTCATCAACTGCCAGGTCATGTTCGATGCCCAGGGCATTATCATGAATGTGTGTGCTGGCAGCCTTGGAAGCTATCACAACTCCCATATCTGGCATTTGTCACAGCTGTACCAGGCATTTGCCAGTGGGGACATCCCATAGGGGATGCTGACTATGCACTGGAGCCGCAGCACCCATCAGAAATGCACACACTCACACAAGAATGCCATAATGAGGCACACGCACAAACCAGGATTATTAAAGAGCATGTGTTTGGGATGCTCAAGTCAAGGTTCTGCTGCCTTGACATACCTGGTGGAGCCTTGCAGTACTCTCCAGCCACATGTGCACACATGTTCATAGTATGTGCCATGCTACACAATATGATCCTGTGGAAACAGCTGCAGCAGGAACAAAATGGGGATGGGCCACACAGCCCCACCATTGCCAAGGTCTCCACAGGTACAGAGGGACTCGGAGGAGGAACATCCTGAGCTTGCCCCTGTAGGCAGATGGAGGCATGCCCAGTATGCTCTGTCCTTGGCAAAGAGGCAATGCATAGCACATATACTGACACTGTAGGGCCTGAGAGACTGATCTCTCTCTCTCTGACCCACACATACAATAAAATGGATGCCAAACATCACACCACATACACCTTGCCATGTATAGGCAGGGTACTGCATGCATCTGACATAGTCAACCCACAAGCACCATCCTCATAACTGCCTCAGGCACAAGGTAAGTCAGTATTCTTAACAATAAATGAATGGAATAGAATGTTCTGATAGCATATTTATGGTATTGATGTAAGCATGTAACGGAATGGGGTGGCTTATGGGGATAGCAGCAGACAGCTGACCACTCTATGGGCCAGCAGGAAGTGTATTCCCAGTACTGACTTACCCACACTATGCAGTACCACCCAAGTTGACAAATACCACTGTAGTATATGTAGTGAGCCAAATAACTGGGGGGGGGGGTCATAGGTCACATGCATGGATGTCAAAGTGGGGGTCTCATACTCACCCCCAGCCTCACCCAGCAGATCAGCTGTAGAAAACCATACAGAAATGTCTGGCAAAAGGCCCCCACATGGTGACATCCATGAAATTCCCATCTACAGATTTACACAGTGATATCACAGCAAGTCTGGCAGTGGCAGTATGACTCTGAAAGGTAAGACGTCTGAAACTACAAATGTTTATGCCAGAACAATCTGACCTGTGGTTGATACTGTTATGCCTGTAGTCTCAAAGATAGGCACACCACTATGCTAAACGGGACCAAAATGTTAAACAAATATCAGCACAGTCTCTGCAAATGTGTATCGTTTACAGATGTGTCACCCCCCCCCCCCATAGTCCCATAGAAGTGCAGTAACATGTCCCTAGCCTTAAGCAGCATCCAGCCGTCAACTTGAGTGATGGCTCAACATGAACAGAAAGCAATTCTCAGTAACACCCACAGTGAACTTACTGATGCCATCCAAGGGGTGTCCACTGCTGACAGCCTGAGAACATATGATCATCAGAATGCACTGCCTTGCTACAGATGGCCTGCATCTGTCCCACCTGACCTACAGGCCTCTCAAAATGCCCATGCCTCACCCATAGTGCCCTGTTAATGAGTGTCATGGGGTTCATAATCCCAACATAACACAGTCTGCAAAATGCAAAGAAAGGCCATGCTGCTAACTGCTAGGAGCAAACCCACCAGCCTCATGGAGCCGGAAATCTGTAAAAAGCCATGAAATAGGGTGATAAAGGTTCAAAGAGAAGGACACCTTTGAACTACTGTCCTAATAATGTGAGAAAGTTGATGGAATGATTGTATTAGCATGAAATGTCTGAAGGGTATGGAATCTGAAACTGAAATGTCAACTGTCAGTAATATCTGACTTCAACTCTGAGTGACTTCCAAAACACTTTTCCTTGAAAACCACACTCATTTGGGTAAACAACCAGATATCTGAGTCAAGGATCTGTACATTCTGTGATACTCCGTACAGTCGGCAGGCAGGGATAGCAGTCTAAACATGGGAATGCACTCATTGCAGGCAGCCCTAACCCTGGAGGATGGTGACATGTCTGTGCCCACATAACCCTGGCCCACAGCCATGGGGAGTAACGCACCCTTCCCTGATCACTCACCCTATGCAACATCTGGATCCCACAATGTGGTCAGCCAAGCAAAATGAGGTGGGCCATACATATATGTGAGACACACACACACACACACACAGCCCTCCAGACTGGTCAGTCTGACACACACACACAAGACCCTCCAAGTGCAGCCAATCTTTGAGATGACCTTATGCCAAGTACTGGTAGCTATAGGCCAACATATCTGACCCAGGACACACACACCCCACATATCTTGTCCCCTACAAATCTATCTGGATATGCCTGTCACCCTGATCCTGCCTGAATTATATTACCCAACACTGGACTGGAAATCAGACCATGCCAGAAGAGAAATATACAGAGATTCCACCATTGTAATATATCACCAAGGCACTGGACTGTTTATACAGCTCCAGTAGTCAATTTTCTGTAGGCAACCCGCTCAACAGGATGGATTGTGCAAGAATGTGTAGCATTTGGCTCATAATATTGGTGTGTGCATCATCCATCCTGTATTCCTCTGGTAAATCAGTGATGATCTCAGGAGATATGTCATGAGGTACTGAAAGAATACATGACAGTGTCAAATGTCATATATGTCAGATGTCTGCTAAAACAAACCCTGTAACCCTAGCAACTCATACATTACTGAGAGAAATAGACAATCACCATATGGCTCATTGTCTCCCCATTTTGATAGGCTATCTCCAGATATCCTGCACCAACAGGTTGAGAGGTATGACTGTAGCACAAAACAAACTGGAATGGAGTACAACAATCTCTGGAATAGAGTCCCACATTTACTATAGAAGGTCACACTGGGCATAATCATAAACTTACAGAGTTGTCAGTAGGATCTAGGAATTAACAGGCCTTCCCCACCCAGTGCACTTTCCATTGCCCTACTTTAGCAGTCCTGAAGATGTCTGTCACCATAGATGTCCCTTTCATGAGGCCTGACTCCTATAAGCTCTGTGGTGTGTGTGATAACTGTGTGACACTATAGTACAAATAGCTAGCTAGGTAGGAGTTCTAATCTCAGTCCTCGCAAATGTAAAAGTGTGTGTGTGTGTGTGTGTGTGTGTGTGTGTGTGTGTGTGTGTGTGTGTGTGTGTGTGTGTTCATAAGTTAAAGATTTTTGGTCAGTTCAAACCCAGTATACTTCTCCTTTCCCTACTTTAGCAGTCCTGCAGATATCAGTCACCTTTGAAGTCCCTTTCATCAGGATTCAGCTCTACAAGCTCTGTGGCATGTGTGATAAGTGTGAAACATTATAGTACTAGTAACTAGTTAGGTAGGGGTTCTCATCTCAGTCTTGGCAAATGTAAAAGTGTGTGTGTGTGTTTGTAAGTTAAAGCTTGTGGCTCAATTCAAACCCAGTACACTTCCCCTTCTCTTTTCCCTACTTTAGCAGTCCTGCAGATATCAGTCACCTTAGAAGACCATTTCGTCAAACCTCAGCCCTATAAGCTCTGTGGTCTGTGTGATAACTGCTTAATACTATAGTACATATAACTAATTAGATAGGAGTTCTAATCTTGGTCTTGGCAAATATAAATGTGTGTGTGTGCTTCTTTGTTTATAAGTTAAAGCTTTTGGGTCAATTCAATCCCAGTACACTTCCCGTTTCCCTACTTTAGCAGTCCTGCAGATATCAGTCACCTTACAACTCCCTTTCGTGAGGCCTCAGGCCTACGAACTCTGTGATGCATGTGATAACTGCATAACACTATTGTACAAATAGCTACTTAGGTAGAAGTTTTAATATCCATCTTGGCAAATGTAAAAGTGTGTGTGTGTGTGTGTGTGTGTGTGTGTGTGTGTGTGTGTGTGTGTGTGTGTGTGTGTGTGTGTGTGTGTGTGTGTGCGCAAGAACAGTATCCTGTCTGTGGGGGGGTGTTGTGTTTGTATGAGAACGATATCCATTAGGGGGTGGGTTTTGCTACTTTTTAATGCTGCCCACCCAGTACATGTACCAGTGTACACATTACAAGGCCCACAGTTGTCATCCACTGTAGAAGGACCTGTAGACACTCTACAGCTCTATAAGCATTGTGCAATAACTATGTGACAGAATGGAATGGATAACAAGATAAGCAGCCAATCTAATTCTTGGATATCACTCTTCACTCATGAATCATACAAAAACACACTCAGGCAGGCAGCAACCCCTACATCAGTTGGTGGCTTGCAAACTTGCTCACAGAACCCACCGTATTAAAGCAGCAGACTCCATATCAGACTACTGAACAGTCATGAGTGGAGTCCCACACATTGTGTACCTGGTTCCCCTTATGTTTGGGATCCACACCTCTGATGACCAGCCCAATACAAAGGCTCCCTGGCTGACAAATGTTTGCAGATAACTACAAGGTGGGTACTGCTTTTACCCCCCCCCCCATGTGAGGTTGCCATCCTTCACAAAGGCCTCTCTGAGACCTATGACTGTTGTCAGTATCCTGGACATAAGCTCAATGCCAGATGATGTGCCGCTACCCCCTTTGGGTATGATATGGTTCCCATAAAGTAATACATTGATGGTAGTCCACTGAACACTGATGTTGTTATAATGGAACTGAGAACACACACTGACAGTGAGCTCACTGGCGACCACCACAGTGCCACTGTCTTCCAAAAGTCCTTCCATGTGTCACATCTCCTGACTAAGGGTGTTGAATCTGTGAAGTAAAAGGACAATGTTTCCCTGTACTCTCCCCTCATTAGGCCAATCAATGTGTACTGTGGCTCATTCTCCATATACCTCACTGGACAACAGCAACAGGAGAGGCTGCAAATCTACCTCACAAAGAGGATCTTGGGTACAACACACTTGCCCATATGGACAGACTCCAACAACTGCAATGAAACTCTGTCTCATATTGGCGACTTAGGTGCGATCTCTGCCTGACATACACAGTCATGTCTGACCCAACCCTGTCAGAATTGCTACATCCGAAGAAACTAATCTGTACACAAAACATGCCCCAGATACCTCTACCCTATCCTCAGAATCAACAGGACATGCAGGAGGGACAGGTTCACAACACAGAGACTGGCCAAGCTATGGAATAGACGTCACATACATGTCAAGCAGAGCACATCACTGGCCTTCTTCAAAAGAAATCAGGAGGAGTGGATGGGGTAGACAATACCCACCCTGAGAATCACTCCAGTGACTATACTCAGTAGACACACTGAGGAGTATCATCAGATGGCATGATGCCCGTCTATTCTCATGAGCTAGACTTATAAAGCCTCCATGGCCATTTGCCATGTACACAGCTATGAATCTTTGAACCTATGGATCTCAGTACTGTCAAATGTGTGTGCATTAGTGAGTATAAAAGTGTTTGTGAGTGTGTAAACATGTGGGTGAACTTACTTGGTGGCCCGTCTCACCCAGTACAACTACCATTGCCATACCTTACAAGTGCTGTAGATGTTATTCACTATATACGTACCTTGAGACACCCCCCTACCTATAAGCTCTGTGGTGTGTGCGGTAACTGCATAACTGCATAACACTATAATACCAATAACTACATAGCTAGGGGTTCTAATACGAGTCCTGGCAAGTGTGTGTGTGTGTGTGTGTGTGTGTGTGTGTGTGTGTGTGTGTGTGTGTGTGTGTGAGTGTGTATTATTGTGTGTAAGTGTGTATATGTGTAGGTTACAGTATTTTGTGGCCACTCTTACCCAGTACATCACCCATTGTCATAATTTGCAAGGCCTGGTGATGTCCTTCACCTAATACCTTAGGACAAGTGTCACCCCATAAACTCTGTGGCGCATGCGATAAATGCGTAACAATTTTGTACATGTGATAAATGCGTAACAATGAAGTAACAATAAATAGATAGGTAGGAATTCTAATCTTAGTCCTTGCAAATATGTGTGAGAGAAGAGTATCTTGTGTGTGTGTGTGTGTGTGTGTGTGTGTGTGTGTGTATGCTTGTGTGAGAATGACATCCATTGGATGGGCATGGTTTCATATTTTATGTCATAGTACTCACTGTATACATTCTTAGGTCTACTGTATGAGGTCCACTGTTCACATCAACTGTAGTGGTATCTGTAGACACTCTTCAGCCCCATGTACCGTAGTGGCAGGAGTGTGCAGTTAGAACTTGTCTGATCGAAGACTGCTGGAATGGGGCTCAATTTTTAGCTTTTTGTAGGTTAATTGGTTAATTTGTTTAAATCAGTTTGCTCATTTGCTACTGTTAAATATATATATATATATATATATATATATATATATATATACACATATATATATACACATATATATATATATATATATATATATATATATATATATATATATATACACTTTATGCATCACCGCTTAGCTAGGGATAAACTATTCCCAGTGTCATAAAGTCTGCTATTCAAATTTTCCCTTAGAACGAGCCAGTTTTTTAGTTTTAGCACTAAAATCTGTTTCTTTGAGCTCAGCACTTGTTCAGAACTCATTGTAAGCACTAAATAAACAACAAATTACTACATCACTAAACTTTCCTCACTTGCCTAGAGGAAAACAGTTTTTAGTACTTAATAAATAAGCACCTATCCAGGCATGTGTAAGGGTAAGCTCACTGTGTTTTTTAATGTCGACCTGATGAATCTGGGCATCTTGGGGCAATGCAGCAATTGCCTCATGTTCACAGACAACCTTCTCCTCCTGCCAACCAACACTACAACCTGTGAGAGATGCACTTATATAGCCAAACTGGAAGCAAAGCTCTCTTCACCCAAGACTGGACTCGACAGTCAAGAGGAGAAGGTAAACACTTGCACCACACCACACTCCTCACATAGCCCTTCAAAACCTACACCACCAAAACACACACCTACATTCACAGAGGCTCTCAATAAAAATCTGCTCAAGCAACAGAGACCTCCAAAGCAGAAACGCATGCAACCTCCATCCCCCCAACACAACCCAAATGAAACATAGCCAACAAACACAGTGTGCCACTCAACCACAGCCCATAAGGCATAACAACGTACCCAACACTCTAGTCATAGGTGATTCTATAGTCAGGCACACTGATGTTCCACTCACCAGGCTAAACAAGGAGAAAGTTACTGTCAGCTGCCTGTCAGTTGTCAGGATCCACCACATAATGCAGGCACTCAGGTCACTCCACAACAAGTACAAATATGACTCTGTCATTGTCCATGTTGGTGTGAATGACCTGAGACATACCTCCCTGGATTACATGAAAAGAGACATGGAGGAGCTCTCAGATCTTGTAGCCCAGGCAGGTATGACCCTGGCCCTGAGTAGCATCCTGCTGTCACCCAGAATAATACCACAGTACAAGGACAAAATGATTGACTTCAACAATTGGCTAAGCTTCTGGTGTCATTCTAAGGGGATCCAGTATCTGTCTGCCTGGGATGACATGATCAACAGTCCATGATGCTTTGCCAGAGATGGCCTGCACCTGTCACCCTTGGGATTCTGGATACTGGTTAAGGCTCTTGCCACCCCTATAGTGCCTTTTTAGGTAAGGTTCAAATGACAAATTCACCACCTTAAGTACAAGCAAGCAAAATCTTAAGGTAATGCTATCCAATGCTAGAAGTCTGAACCTCAAAATGCATTCACTCGAGGCACTCCTTAAAATGGAGAACATCGACATCTGTGCAGTGACAGAGACCTGGTTCAAGGCTCCAGAGAGCACACCTGCATTACCAGGCTATAATTCATACCACACCTTTCGGCCACCTAACCTGGATGGAAACAGTGAAGGGGGAGGCATGTCCATAATCATTAAGGATATCCACACCTCCAGGCTGGTTGCTCAGCATAATCCATCTGAGATTATCCAAGTGCAACTAACTCTGGGCAATACCACAATCCAAATTTTAACTTGCTACAGATCCCCCACCATGCCCCAGGATTCCCACTCCTCATTTCTTGATACACTGGAAAATATTAGGGTACAACCCAACACCCTAATAATGGGTGATTTCAACTACCCCACCATTAACTAGGAAAAGTACTCGTGTACCAACTCTTTTGCTCAACATTTTCTGGAATTCATAAATTCCAATGCCTTGGATCAACTTATCCACATCCCCACCAGGGGCAGCAATATCCTAGAACTAATCATTACCAACATGGGTGACTGTTGTTCCACAGCAGAGGTCAATTCCTAGTTGGTCAGATCCGACCACAAGCTAATTATCCTAGACATCCACATCTCACCCCAGCCCCCATTAGGGAAACCACCGTAAAAAAATTCTCAAAAGCCAACTTCACGGTGCTTAAGACAGAAGTGGCAAACTTCATGACACCCATGCAGATGGACAATAGAGGTACAACTACTGAATCCTACACAAATGCACTTTATAAGCACTTACACGAGAGCATGGATCATGCCATCCTTAACAGAACCAAGATGCTATCCTTAAAAAAAGGAAGCCAATCTGGTGGTCCCCTGCCGTAAACAAACTCTACAACAGAAGAATGAAACTGTTGCAAATAAGAGTAAAATCCCATGATTGGAAGAACTCCCTGGTCAGCCTCAGTAACAAGCTGAGATCCCTCATAAAATCCTCCAAAGCTAGTTACAAAAACAAAATCATCACTGATTCTAAAGTCAACCACAAATCATTCTATAGCTATGTCAAGAATCTCAATGGCAACACTCAGATCTGCTCTGAGTTACAACACAATGGCACTAAATATACAGAACCAACCAATACTGACAACATCCAGACAGATAAGTTCACTGCTAACTTTACCCCCTCTCACCCTCTAAAGAGCCCATCCCTATACCGGAAAAATGCAAAGTTCCTGTAATCACGGCTGCACAGGTAAAAAACACACTCTCCAAACCCAAGAACACAGCATCCATGGGACCTGACAACATCCCAGGCTGCATTCTGCATTTACTGCAGAATGAACTGGCACCCCACCTAAGCACCATGTTCAATCATAGCCTCATCTCAGGCTTTGTGCCCACTGAATGGTGCACAGCAATGGTTATCTCACTCCACAAAGGGGGAGCCACCACGGACCCCAGGAATTACTGCCCCATTAGCCTAACGAGCCTGGTCTGCAAGATCATGGAACTTATCATTATGGATCATGTACACAAGGATATTGTTAACCTCTAAACTCTGGACCCCACCCAGTTTGGGTTTGTAAAAGGCAGATCATGTCTCCTAAACCTGACAGACTTCTTTGAAGCAGTCACCAAAGCCGTAGATGAGGGTAAGTTGGTTCACACAGCCTATCTAGATCTCGCCAAGGCTTTTGACACCTCCCCCACTCTGGAATTCTAGATAAACTCACTAAACTAGGTATAAATCCTTATGACACAATATGGGTTCACTGACAGTACCCACACTGTGAAAGTAGCAGACTCCAAACCGACTTCAAACCAGTGACAAGTGGAGTACCACAGGGTTCAGTCCTGGGTCCTCTCCTGTTTGGTATCTACTTTTCTGAAGTACAGGCTAAACAGAAGGTCTTTGGCTAAAGAAGTTTGCAAATGACTGCAAACTAGGAGCCATAATTGAAACTCCTAACAATGTGGACATCCTACAAAAGGGCCTCATGGAAACAGATGCCTGGTGTCAAAGCCATGGCCTCAAGCTTATTGCTAAAAAGTGCATTGTCATCCCCTTTGGTAAAAACTCTGTACCTATGAGCTACCACATAGGTGGTAGTCTACTTAACACCAAATGTGTGATAAGAGACCTTGGGACACATGTGGACAGTAGTCTCTCCTTTGATAATCACATTGCCACAATAGTCAGGAAATCCTTCTATGTGGCACACCTCATCACAAAAGGTTTCTCATCCAGGAAAAAATGAGGTCATTGTTCCCCTCTACTTGTCAATCATTAGACCCATTATAGTGTACAATGCCCCTTTTCTATGTACCTCACAAAACATCTACAACAACTGGAAAGGCTGCAGAAGTACCTCACAAAGAGGATCACTGGCCTCAGACAGATGCCCTATGCAGACCATCTCAAAAACTCCAGCTTTATTCCGTCACATATCACCTACTCAGAGGCAATCTCTGCCTAACATACAAAGCTATGTCAAACCCAGAGCTGTTGAACTTTCTCCACTTAAAGAAATCCCAATCCCTCCGAGCTACACGCTCTAGGGACCTAAACCTTGTCACTACAATAAACAAAACATGCTGGAGGGATAGATTCCTATCCCAGAGACTTCCCATACACTGGAACAAACTACCTATCTATATCAAACAAAGCTCCTCATTAGCACTCTTCAAGAAAAATCTTGATGATTGGATCGGAAATATGAAATTCAGAACCAGAAAATAATTTTCTTGGGTGGCGAAAGCCAGGGTACCTTTTTGGCTAGGGTTATATAGCCCCTAGGGCCAATGGCCTAGTACCTACCTATGAAAGTATGAACCATATGCCCTGTGCAACAGTATGGAATAGTATAGTATGAATAACAGGATAGGTTAGTTTGCTAATGTCAGTATTGGCAAGTGTGAGTGTGTGTGTGTGTGTGTGTGTGTGTGTGTGTGTGTGTGTGTGTGTGTGTGTGTGTGTGCATTAGTGTGTTTAGCAGTGGTTGTGAGTGTGTAGACTTGTATGTGATACTATTATGAGTACTCTCACACCCAGTACAGCCACCATTGCCATACCCACAAGGTCACGTGATGTTATACACCTTACAGGTACCTTGTAACACTCATCACACTAATAGCCCTTTGCCACCTGCAAAAAACACATAATAGTGTGGTACCACAATTTGATGGGCAGGGGTTCCAAACACAACACTGGCAACTGTGATCCTGTGCATTTGTCTGTGTGTGTGTGTGTGTGTGTGTGTGTGTGTGTGTGTGTGTGTGTGTGTGTGTGTGTGTCTGTGAACAGTATTCTCTGTGTGTTTTGTCAATGCAATATTCTTTGGGGCTGAGGGCATTGGCAATCTGAGGTGTGTTCCATCCACCATACATACCATTGTCCACTATACTAGAGCTGATGTCAACCACCATAGACTGAGATGCAACCTCTCAGCCCTATAAGCTGTGAGGCACATGTAAGAACGGTTACTCAGACCTGGGAAATGTTTGTAAATACAGCTGTACCTCAACAATGACATGGTTGATGTGTGACAACACTGCCATACCCCTCATTGGTGATGTCTGCAGGGCTACATCTTGCTGACACACAGACAACTGGAACACAAACAGAATACAGCATGTGAGAACACATTCGCTTAGTGTTACTAACACCAATAATGCATCATGGCTGAAAAGGTACACACACACACTTTGTGTGCCCATTACAAATGCCAGATTACAGCATCTTATAGCACATTAAGTAGCTACACTCTACTAAAGTCACCCTGTGTATCAGACCCATATTAGCATGCCCCTGCATCGATGATATGGATGGTATGGATGTGGCACAGGTATCGTCATATGCACAGGGTGTTGTGTGGGTTTGCCAGAAGCCTAGGCTGGCCATACAGCTGATATCGTGTGTGTTTCGAGGAGTGCTCATTAAATGGGCTGTGCAGAGGTGTGTGTGTGTGTGTGTGTGTGTGTGTGTGTGTGTGTGTGGGTGATTTGTCTGAAGGTGATGTGTTTGTGTGTTTGTATGCACACAGTCATGCCATGTGGGCACCCTACACAGTGGTATTTTGGACAGCTATGGGCCGTACATGGTAGGGTGTACAGTTCACTGTCTCTGGCCATGGACATGGGAACTGGGCCTGCCAAGTGTATCACCGGCACCATCAGGGCTGAGTCTAGATGCACTACTACTCTCCAATGGTCACTGCTGCCTGCTGGATCCGTGTCCCCATTGGGACTGGTAAGGATTATGTGCCCATGGCCTGCTGCATCATGTTATGGACAGCACACCCCCTTCAGTAGTGCTGGTGGTACTACCAGTATGAGAACATGGTGCACAGCCACGTAGACACTCAGTTATTTGTGGTGTTGCCCCACATCCATGTGGCTGCTGGCCATCGTCCACCAAATGCTCAAGTACAGATATTCCATGGTCGAGGAGTGCCACGGTCCCCTCCCACCATCCATTCATGACCTCAATATGCTCACGGATGGCTGCAGTGAGTTCACGGAAATTGTCACAGACACCAGGGACATGCTCATCCATGACCCTGCATATATGTCTGGTATTACATTCAATATGTGCCTGTGCCCCCATGATGGCCCAAAACATTCATCTGGTGACTGCTGCTGTGGCACTTGCAACAGGAGCATGACGGGCTGCAATCCTTCTCCAAGCACCTCTGCCAATCTGCCTGTGTGGGACCTCACCAGTACTCTGGTTATGGCTAGTGCCTGCACCCTCACTTGCCATAGTCACCACAGTAGCCT
Source organism: Protopterus annectens (assembly GCF_019279795.1). Lineage (NCBI taxonomy): Eukaryota > Metazoa > Chordata > Ceratodontiformes > Protopteridae > Protopterus > Protopterus annectens. Next base: position 744,518,945 of record NC_056732.1, read on the forward strand.
GCTCCATGCCACCATCAATCAACTGTCCATTATCTGTGGCCACTGGTGACGGGGTATGTGTGGGCATTGTAACTGTGTGCGGGTATGGGGTTGACAATAGTGGGATGCCAACCAATGGCACAGATTCAGCCCCTGTCAACCCCACCTATGCCTCAATATGAGCATCATCATGGTCAGAGTCTGCAGAGACATTTACCTCAGTATCAGAGCATGAAGGACCGCAGCCACCATGTCCACCTGTGAGGGGAAAAACAACATATGTAAATTACTACCAGTCTACTGGTTTGCTGGTATACACACACACTCACACACACACACACACACACACACACACACACACACACACACACACACTTTAATCACAGCATGCAGTCCTTTTGGGAAGGTGTCTATCAGCATGGCACATCTTGACTTGCCAATGTTTGCACAGTCTCCCTAGCAAAACATCTCCAACTATGTCAGTTTGCAAGAGCAACCCCTGTGCACTGCCCTATTCAGGTCACACTGCATATATCCTATTGGATGTAAGTGTGGGCTCTGACTCAGCCAGTGCAGAACATTGCATGTGTTCTGGTGAAGCCATCCTTTTGTTGATTTAGATGTATGGTCTGGGCCATTGTTGTGTGGAAAAGTGGAATTCCTCACCATCCACAGCTATATGGTAGACACCAGAATGTTTTGGAGCCACAATGCACCGGTGTTTGGAACTGTTCATAATCCTCTCTAACTTGGCTACAGCCCCAGTTCCAGCTTGTGGACAGCAACCCCAATGCAGGACACTGCCATCACCATGCTTCAGCGTGCGGGTGGTGGTGTTGTGGTGATGTGCATTGGTGTTATTGCGCCAAACACATCTGTCAGAATTGTGGCCAAAGATTTCAACCATGGTCCCATATTACCATAACACATTTTCCCACTTGCTTTTTGGAGCACTGATGTATTGTTTCCAGACTTTCACAAGGTCTGGATATTGTTTGGTGTGACAAACTTCTGCCATCTTCCAACCCTACCGTATAATCAGGACATATGGAGAACATGGAAGATTGTCGAGACATGTAGTCCACACCAAGTACTTGTTGGAGATTCCTGCTACTCCTACACTCTTGCTATAGGGCTCCTGGCAGCCTCCCTGATGCAATGCAGTAAACACCACCACAAGAGAACATGCAGATATTGCCAAATGGCAGAGTGTAACAGTTGTGTGAATGGTCACATGCATTAACTTTAGCATGCTTGGGGTACTGGTGAGCCACAACAGGAAACCCCTTACTTACTGGGTTCAGGCAGCTGTGCCATGTGCAGACAAGAGGGACCTATGCAGGTGTGAGGGAGAGGTATTGCTAGCAGATTCACATTAGACATTGGTAGAAGTAGAACGCTACATTTCTGCACAGGTACAGTACACACTATGATATTACACAATTTGCTGTCCTTCACCATAGATGTGCACTTGTGTGCATTACTACACCCCACCCACTAATCCATTTTGCACTGACATATCCATCTAGAGGCTTTATAGAAGACAGTTTAAATGATACCTCATTACATTGATGTGCAATTTGGCCTTACCTGGATGCATCTCTCCTGTTCCAGCTTGTGAACAGCAACACTCTCCCTAGTAAAATATCTCCAGCTATGTCAGTTTGCAAGAGCAACCCCTGTGCACTGCCCTCTTCAGGACAACCTGCATATATCCTATTGTCACTCACCTCCACAACTGCTGTTTCCCATGTTTGAGTTTGCATGGGGGCTACCCCAAGGTTGGCAAGGAGCTCGTCTGTCATCATAAGTGGTGCCTGTGGTTGGCCCCCCACTGGTAGCAGTATGGTCCCTCGCTATAGCAGCAGCCTTTTGCTGGGCATGACATATCACAAGTCAGTTGCTCCATGCCTGACCTGATCATATGTGCATCCATGGTGGCCCAAGACGTGCAGTCTGTGGACAATCTCGTCCCACAGTGCAGTCCACTCCTGCAGATTTTGCTGGCTACAGCCAGAAAGGATGGCATAGTTTAAGGTTACAGCTTCTGTGATGGCTGCTGTCACCACATCAGTGTAAAGCAGTTGCCACTGCATGGCACTTGGAAGACATAAACAGGGAAACACATCACAGGACCTCAGACATTGACCAGAGTTCTTTACAGAGCCAGCACATGAATATGGACTATCATTAGCCACCACTTACAAACATGTCATACCCCTGTACCTGGCAGCACTGTATGAACATGCATTGTACTCATGGTCCTGATGTGTCATGTTCCCCCAATGAGGGCCACTACATTGCATAAACCACCATTCATCATTCATGTTTGTGTAGAGGGATGACAGTGGCCGTGTTCCTTGCAGATGGGATGTGAATGGTGCTCAGGTTGTGCTTGGATACAATGTATAATGGAGCTGAAAGCATATGCCTGGGTTCATGTAGGATGCAGACAGGAATGCTATCAGGCCCCAAGGGGACTTGCTTTTGTTAACTTTGATAAGGCAGTTTGCACCTGATCCATGATGATTGGAGGGGTGCATGTGCTGTGCATATCCACCTATACTGATGGTGATTCAGGGGGGTAATGTTTGCCCTAAACCTGTCTGCAGCAGGTTGGCTGTAGCTATGGTGTGTGTGTATGTGCTGTGATTGACCACTATTACAGGGTGGGTTGGGTTGTTGACTCTGAGACTGCAGACATATGTGAAGATGGCCTTGTGATTGCCCTTAGTGGATCTGTCCAATTTGTACTCATAGTTAGCCTTACAGTAATCTACCTGTGACCTAATATGCACATTCAGACTAAGGTTGACATGCAGCCCAGTTGGTGCCTGGCCCTACTTTGTCCTGTACAGCCAATATAGCATCACATTATGTGTTTTGTGCATTGCTGCTGTCCAGAAAAGGGGTTTACTCTACTTTGGTGGAGACAGGTTTTACAAGTAAGGTATTGCTGAGGCCATACAGGTATGTGGGTGGTCATATATCTGTTTGTAGTAGGCATGGACACAGGGTCAGAACACAGTTGGCCACCACTACAATTTGAATGTGATACTCATGCTTATTATACTACCCATGTCTGTGTCAGAGCAGTGCCACAACCAGTAGCTGTAGTAGTGTAACTGTTGGATGCACAGAAACTAAGGTTATATACGTGTACAACATGTACAGCTTATTTACCTGACATTTTGCATCCCATGTCAGTTGTTATAAGGCAGCCAGGTACACCTAGTCATACATACATGGTATCTCAGTATGGCACACTATAATTACAGTCTTGCTGCTCACTCAGTCATGTCAACCTGTTAGGGCAGGACGTCTGGAGGACACTGCATGTATGTGGTGGTCTATGGCCCACAATTAGTGACACTTTCTTCATATTGCTGTAACACATGTATGTCATTTGATAGCACAGCAGCCTTTACATTCACAGACATACTCTGGAGGATGTCTGATGCTCATATGGCAGGAAGAGAGGAGAAAGGCTAGGTGTGTGGTAGTGAGGGTAGGAACTGTTAATGTTGTGAGTATGACTGGAATGGGGACAGAGCTAGCTGATATGCTGGACAGAGGAAAGGTGGCTATATTGTGTGTGCCAGAGACCAGATGGAGGGGTGTACAGCTGTGTGTATTGGATTCGGGTACAAATAGTTCTATCATGGCTTGTATAGGAGGGGAACTGGTGTAGGGGTAACCTGAAGGAACATTATGCCAACAGTGTTTGTGGAGGTAATGAGTGTTGGGTAGAGTGATGCTTAAGAGGCTGGGAATTGATGGTTTAATGATGACAGTTGTTAGTGTATATGCTCCGCTAATTGCACGTGTGAAGGATGAGACAGACGTACTTTGGTCTGGTTGAATGAGGTGATGATGAGTGTACCCAAGGGTGAGAGAGTGGTGATTGGAGCAGATTTCAATCGGCATGTTGTTGAAGGGGACAAAGGGGATGCAGAAGTGATGGGTAGGTATGGTGTTAAGCAAAGGAATGAAGAAAGTGAGATGGTGGTAGAGTTTGCAACAGAGGATGGACATGGCTTTGGTGAATATATAGTTTTACAAGACTGAGGGGCATAGTGTGACATACAAGAGTAGAGGAAGATGCACACAGGTGGATTATCTCCTATGCAGGTGGACCTGTTTTAAGGGGATTGGTAACTGTAAAGTGGTGACAGGGGAAAGTGTGATTAGGCAGCATGGAGTGTTGGTCTGTGGGATGATGTTGGTGATCAAGAAGTGGGGGGGGGGGGTCTGAGGACAGCACCATGGATGAAATGGTGGATACTGAGAAAGGGTGATTGTGAGGTTGAGTTCAGAGAAAAGTTAAGACAGGCAGTGGGTGGCAGTGAAGAGTTAGCAAATATCTGGGTAACTACATCCAAGCTAGTAAGGTACATGAGTAGAACGGGGCTTGGTGTGACATGTGCACAGAGGAAGGAGGACAATGACACATGGTGGTGGCATGAGGAAGTACAGAAGAGTATACAGAGAAAGAGGTTGGCCAATGAGAAAGTGGGATTGTCAGACAGATGAAAGTGGACAGGTGTATAGGGAGATGGGGGTGTGTGGCAAAGAGAGTGATGGCAAAGACTGAGGACTGGGCATCTGAAGGGATGTATGTAAGCCTGGACACCTAGGATGGAGAATAGGACCTGTACCAACTGGCTAGACAGAGGCTTGTAGCTAGAAAGGATGTGCAGCAAATAAGGCTGATAAAGGATAATGGTGGACATGTATGCACAAGTACGGAGAATGCATTGAGCAGGTGGAAACAGTACTTCTATGGGCAGTTGAGTGAAGAGAATGTGAGAGAGAAGGTTGGATGATGTGGGCATGGTGAATCAGGATGTGCAACAGATTATCAAGGGGAAGTAAGGATAGCTATGAAGAGGTTTAAGAATGGAAAGCCTAGTGGTCTAGATGACATTTCTGTGGAAGCATCGAGGTGTTTAGGACAAATGGCAGTGGTCTTTTTAACTGGATTGTTTACTGTAATTTTGGAAAGTGCAAGGATGTATGAGGAGTGGATAAAATGTGCTTGGGTACTGATTATGAGAATAAGGGTGGTGTGCAGAGCTGTAGTAACTACAGAGAGATAACACTGATCAGTCACAGCATGAGGTAATGGTAAAGGATGGTGGAAGCTAGGCTAAGAAGGGAGGTGAGGATTACTGATCAGCAGCATGGTTTTATGCTGTAAAAGAGCAGTACAGATGTGATGTTTGCTCTGAGAGTGTTGATGGGGACATATAGAGAAGGTCAGAAGTAGCTGCATTGTGTCTTTGTGTACTTAGAGACAGCATATGACAGGATGCCTAGAGAGGAGTTGTGATATTGTATGAAGTGGTCAGGAGTGGGGGAGGAATCCATAAGAATGCTACAGGATATGTACAAGGCTAGTGTGACAGTGGTGAATTCTCCAGTGGTAGTGACATTGGGAGTGACAGGTGCATTTAAGGTACATCAGAGATCAGCTATGAGCCCTTTCTTATTTGCAGTTGCAATGGAGAGGTTGACAGACATGATCAAACAGGTGTCCCCATAGACTGTTCTGTTTGCAGATGACATTGTGGTCTGTAGTGAGAGTAGGAAACAGGTTGAGGAGACCCTGGAGAGGTGGAGGTATGGTCTAGAGAGGGGAGCAATGATGGTCAGCAGGACTAAAATAGATTTATTGGAAAGGCTCACCCAGACTCTGCTACACTTTGCTGTGAGGGAAAGGTTGGTTTGCTTTTTATTTGTTGCATTTTGTATTAGTTTATTGCATTTTTATATTTTGAGTGCTGTGATTTGTTTTCTTTACCTTGTGTTTTGCTTGTGTTCTGCTTTTAACTGCATATTAAAACTTCAATGGACACCACAGCTCTGTCTCTTGTGATTCAGGCAGACATTTTTCCCCACCCTGTCACTGTCGTGTTCTTGAATACCACTGTCTTTCTAGTTGCTTGCCTCTTATGTTTATTTAACCATATATCTCATTTCCTGTCTGCTTTCACTGTCTTGTCTGAGTAAGCACAAAATTATCATTTTGTGAAATCACTCCCCTTCAACTATTTAAATTTATTGTCCATTCTATTGTATTCCATAGTACCAGAATACAAAAGTGATTCCCCCTTTCAATCTATCTTGCTGTTTTAAAAATAGTGACTCTCCACTAAAACTTAACTTTTTAGACAGGTAAAACTTAAGTTACCTACTTTCACATCTAACTTCTCTAGTGTACACTGCAGTGTTTAGGATAAACCATTTTTTTTTTCATCTTATCTTTAAGCATCCATGTGACTAGCACTTGCTCTAATACCTGCTGGAAAGAACTATGAAGCCTTAAACTGATACAAGCAGTCAACTCTTCTTATTAATAAGGAGAAATTAATCATAGACACTAAACGGACTAAAATTGCAAAGTACCTTGCTAAGGTAAGGGAAAACAGCTCCTGTACTTTTCAAAAAAAGCACCAAACCAGGCACGTCTAAGGGTCAGCTTCTTTTGATTTCTTTTGTCCACCTGGTGAATCTGGGCATACTGGGGCAATGCAGCAATTGCCTCATGTACACAGACAACCCTCTCCTCCTACCACCCAACACTACAAACTGTGAGAGATGCACTTACATAGCCAAACTGGAAGCAAAGCTCTCTCCACCCAAGACTGTGCTAGACAGTCAAGAGGAGAAGGTTAACACCCATACTACACCTCAAACAACACATAGCCCTTCTAAACTCATACCACCAACACCCAAACATAGCAACACTAAATCCACATATGTGGATGCCCTTAAATGTAACCTGCCCAAGCAACAAGAACCTCTGAAGCTGAAATGCAAACAAACACCAATCACAACCAAAGTGTCACATAGCTCACAACACCAGTGTGCCACCCAGCAACAGCCCCTAAGGCAAGGCAACATACCTAACACTTTAGTCATAGGTGACTCTATAGTCAGGCAGACTGATGTCCCACTCACCAGGCTGAACAAGGAGAAAATTACAGTGAGCTGCCTGTCAGGTACCAGGATCTGCCACATAACTCATGCACTCAAGTCACTCCACAAAAAGTACAAATTCGACTCTGTCATTGTCCATGTTGGATTGAATGACTTGAGACGTACCTCCCTGGACTACATGAAAAGAGACATGGAAGAGCTCTTGGATCATGTGGTCCAGGCAGGTATGACTCTAGCCCTGAGTAGCATCCTGCCTTCACCCAGAATGATACCACAATATAAGGGCAAAATGAGGGACTTCAATTGGCTAAGCTTCTGGTGTCATTCAAAGGGGATCCAGTATCTGTCTGCCTGGGATGACATGATCGACAGACCATGATGCTTTGCCAGAGATGGTCTACACCTGTCACCCCTGGGATTCAGGTTACTGGCTAATTCTCTTGCCACCCCTATAGTGTCTTTTTTAGTCAAAGTTTAAAGGACAAAACCACCACCATAACAGGTACTAGCATGCAAAATCTGAAGGTAATGCTACACAATGCTAGAAGTCTAAACCTCAAAATGCACTCTCTCGAGGCACTCCTAAAAATGGACAACATCGATATTTGTGCAGTAACTGAGACCTGGTTCAAGGCTCCAGAGAGCACCCCTGCAATACCAGGCTATAACTCTTACCACACTTTTCGGCCACCAAACCAAGATCAAAACACTAAAGGTGGAGGAGTTTCCATATTCACCAAGGATATTCACACCACCAGGTTAGTTGCCCAACACAATGTGTCTGAAATTCTCCAGGTGCAACTAACACTAGGTAAGACTGCAGTGCAAATTGTAGCTTGCTACAGATCCCCCACCATGCCCCAAGATTCTCACTACACCTTTCTAAACATACTGTAAAATATTAATATACAACCAAACACCCTAATACTGGGTGATTTCAACTACCCTGCCATTAACTGGGAAAACTACTCATGTACCAACACCTTTGCCCAACGGTTCTTGGAATTCATAAATTCCAATGCCCTGAATCAACTAATCCATAGTCCTACCAGAGGCTCTAATTGCCTAGACCTGGTCATTACCAATATGGGAAATCGATGCTCCACACCTATGGTCACCCCCTCATTTGTCAGGTCAGACCATAAGCTAATCACCCTTAACATCCACATCCCACCCCCACCACCCAGTAGGGAAACCTCTATAAAATACTTCTCCACAGCCAACTTCATGCTACTCAAGTCAGAAGTTACAAACTTCATGACACCCATGCAGACGGGAACTGAAAGTTCAACTGCTGAGTCCTACACTAAGGCACTGTATGAGCACAACCAATCATGCATGAATCGTGCCATCCCAAATAGAACCAAGATGTTCTCCTCCAAAAAAAGGAAGCCAATCTGGTGGTCCCCTGCCATAAACAAACTTTACAACAAAAGGAAGAAACTGTTGCAGAAAAGAGGAAAATCCCAGGATGCAAAAAATCTCCCTTACCCTCCTCAGTAAGAAGCTGAGATCCCTCAAAAAATCCTCCAAAGCTAGTTACAAAAATAAAATTGCCAAAGATTCCAAAGACAACCACAAGGCATTCTATAATTTTGTCAAGAATCTAAATGGCAATGTTCAGATCTGCTCTGAGATACAACAGAATGGCATTAAATATACTGATCCCAAGGATATTGCCAATATTTTGGCAGATAGATTCAGTGCCAACTTCACCCCCTCTTTCCCCCTAAATGGCCCATCTCAATACTGGAAGATTGCCAAATTCCGGTAATAACGGCCACACAGGTAAAAAACACACTCTCCAAAGCTAAGAATACAGCATCCATGGGACCAGATGACATCCCGGGCTGTGTACTACATGAACTACAAAATGAACTGGCACCTCACCTTAGTGTCTTGTTTAATCATACCCTCACCTCAGGCTTCATGCCCACTGAGTGGCACACAGCTACAGTTATACCACTCCACAAGGGGGGATCCACCTTGGATCCTGGGAACTAATGCCCTATCAGTCTGACGAGCCTGATCTGCAAGGCCATGGAATGTATTATCATGGAACTTATAAACAAAGACATTGGCAACCTCAAAACACTGGACCCCACCCAGTTTGGTTTCGTGAAGGGCAGATCTTGTCTCCTGATCCTGATTGATTCGAAGAAGTCAATCTCCAGAGCTGTGGATGATAGTAAGACAGTCCACACAGCACATCTGGACCTCGACAAGGCCTTTGATACCATCCTCTATTCTGGAATTATAGATAAACTTACTAAGCTGGGCATTAATCCCTACGTCACTCGATGGGTTGCCAACTGGCTTACTGACAGAACCCACACTGTAAAAGTAGCTGATGCCAACTGGAGTACCTCAGTATTCAGTCCTGGAACCTCTCTTGTTTGGCATCTACTTCTCTGAAATACAGACCAACGCTAAGGGACCCTGGCTAACAAAGTTCGCAGATGACTGCAAACTGGAAGCCATTACTGAATCCCCAACTGATGTCAATACTCTACAAAAGGGCCTTACAGAAACAGATGCTTGTTGTCAGAGCATTGGGCTCAAGCTCAATGCCAAGAAATGTATAGTTATCCCCTTTGGGGAAAAAAACATGTACCCGTGAATTACCACATAGGTGGCAGTACACTAAACACCAAAAGTGTGATAAGAGACTTAGGGACACAGGTGGACAGTGGTCTCACCTTCAATAACCACATCACCACAACAGTCAGGAAATACTTCTGTTTGGCACACCTCATCACTAAGAGTTTTACATCCAGAAAAAAGGAGGTCATTGTCCCACTGTACTCATCCCTCATTAGACCCATTATAGAATACAATGCCCCATTTGGTATGTACCTCTCAAGACATCTGCAACAACTGGAAAGGCCGCAGAAATACCTCACTAAAAGAATCACAGGCCTAAAGCAGATGCCCCATGCTGACCACCTTAAAAAACTCCAGCTATACTCTGTTGCATATTGTCTACTCCGAGGTGATCACTGCTTAAAATACAAGGCCATGTCAAACCCAGAGCTGTTGGACATGCTACACTTAAAGAAATCCCAGTCCCTCAGAGCCACACACTCCAGGGATCTAAACCTTGTCATCACAATAAACAAAACATGCTGGAGGGATAGGTTCCTGACCCAGAGACTCCCCAGACTCTGGAATAGACTGCCCATACATGTCAAGCAGAGCACCTCTTTGGCCCTCTTCAAAAGGAACCTTGATGACTGGATGGGAGAAAAGAAATTCACCCCGGGGATCACGTCAGTCACCCTGCTAGACAGGGGTCCAGGGAAGTAAATAGTGTGTGAAGAAATAGCCAGGGAATTGTTATGGCTAGGCTTGTATAGGCCCTAGGGCTGATAGCCTAGTACCAACCTATGAACCTATATATATGTGAATGGGAGGGAGGATAGAGGAATGGTGAGTATGCAGGGAGTACAGTTTTCAAAGGTGGATAGGTGTAAATACTTGGAAACAACCGTTCAGAGTAATGGCGAGTGTGGGGGAGAGATGAGGACGAGAGTATGAGCAGGATGTGGGTGGTGGTGAAGAGTGTCAGGTGTGATTTGTGATAGATGAGTACCATTAAGAGTGATAGGCAAGGTCTACAAGAGGGTAGTGAGACCAGCAATGTTATATGGGTTGGAGACATTAGCAGTGAAAAAAGAGGCACAAGTCAGAGCTGGACATAGCAGAATTAATGATGTTAAGATTTGCACTGGGGGTAATGAGGGTGGACAGGATTAGTAATATGTATGTTAGGGGGTCAGACCAGTTTGGACAGCTTGAGGACAAAGCCAGAGAGTAGCAGGATTATGTTGGTTTGGACATGTGATGAGGAGGTATGCTGAGTATATTTGTGAAAGGATAAGGCTGCCATGTAAGAGGAAAAGAAGAAGGCCTGAGATGAGGTGTATGTATGTATGTATGTGGTGATAGCAGACCTGCAGGTGGTTGGTGTGACAGAGCAAAATGCAGTCGACTGGAAGACATGGAGACAGATGATCTGATGTCACGACCACTAACAGTTACAGCCAAAAGAAAGAGAAAGTGATGTTGCAATGTCAGTGTTCACAGGTTTACAGTTATTTGCCAGACATAACACAACTCTTGATGACATAACTACAAATATGAGGCACACATATGGTCAGTGTGCATAGCACTGGACAGTTGAATGGTATGAACTCAGTATATCACATGCAGTTCAACACACACAGCTGTGACAGTATTTCAGTATGCAAATACCCTGTATAGGTCCATCAGATGTCTGACACAAACATGTATATCATATTTACATCTGTAAATATTCTAAATAGCTTTTGACTTTAGACTTTAACTGTGTGAATTTGTTAAAATGTATCTGCACGATATTTTTCCACTATGGGCAATATTGCTCATGCTTTGTATCTGATATGTATTTGTACTTTTATTTTTATTGTACTGCTATCTTTACTGTAATCTGTTTCATGGAGCTTTTCTCCCTGGGCTTTCACTGAAAATGGGCTCTCTTGGCCCAGTGGACTTCCACAGTAATCAAACTGAAAATAAATAAACAAATAAATAATTTTGTATTGACAATTAACATATGGATATCTGCAACATCCCAGTAGTTGGCCTAGCAGTGTCACAGTCAGTATTGTGCAACACACACTCCAGTAGTGGTCATATTTGAGCCATCCATTCTGGGGTGACTCAGGGCCCTGATCTGTGTTCTATGTCACTGCAGACAGACACAGATGCTATGGCCATAGGTTCTGCTCAGCAATATATCAGTACAACATGTGTTGTTGAGACACAATATTGTTTGAATTTGCTATTTTCCACTCTTGTATGTCACCCTACCATTACCTCATGCTGTGACTGATGCTTACATGCTTGTTTGACATACCTGTTTTTTTTTGTTTAGTTGGTATAATCCATGAGTTAGAGTGTGTGTTTGTTTGCTTGTGTGTGTGTTTGTCTCTCTCTCTCTCTCTCTTTCTCTGAGACAGATGTATGATTTATATCTGTTTTGTATAGGCAGCAGCTTGCCTTTAGTAGGTAATGGTCATGAGCAGCTGTTGGCCTGTGCACCAGTTGGAGCCCCCCACTTGCTAATTGCATGTAGAGCAGCTGTGGTATCATTCCCCTACCCAATAGCATGGAAACACACCACTGTAACTGAGTACTTCATGTGTATATTGCCCCTTTTCCTTGCCTGTGAGGGGGACTTCATGGAGGTGTGTGGCAAGCAGCATCACAAAGGGTAGTTGGAAATACCTCTTACAACAAACACTGTGGAGACAGCCCAACAGGGGGAGAATGTTTCAGACATAGGAACAGAATGTAAGTATTGCTGTTATACAGTTGAAGTAAAGCTAGTTTGACAGGGGTTGTGTGGATATGGCTGCTCTGCATGAATTTTAAGTCTGATAGTGTTCTGTGGCTGACATAACTCTCAACTGTAGGGCTATCCACAGACTGGCCAGAGTTTGGACTCTTATATTTGGTGTGCTACTTACACATTTTTTGGCCTTGGAAATTCAGTAGCATACTCTGAGTATTGCAGTCAGTAAATGGTAACATCCATGTGTGTTTCTGACGTCATATCCCAAAGAACAGATATGTTACAACAACCCTGTTACACCAGCAACTTTCTCAGTTTATAACAGTAATATGTCAACAATGCTAATAAAAAAAACACAGAGAAAGTGAAAAACACCAACTGCAGAAGCATACAATCCAAAATTGTTTAATATTCCAGCTCCCTAACTGGCAAGCCTTTCACAGAGAACTCTGTGAAAGGCTTGCTAGCCGAGGTACTAGAGTATTAAAAAAAATTGGATTTTATGCTTCTGCAGTTGATGTTTTTCACTTTCTCTGCGTTTTTTTATTTTTTTATTTTTTTATTTTGTTGTTTAGTGAATATGTCAGTAATGGCCCTGTGTTTGGGCCTCTGCCCCTAAGTATGTCAGGCTTTGTCCAGATGTCATGCTTTAAGAGGTGGATGGGTATAGTATATCATTATATAGTGACTTCATTCCAGATATCATTCCAGTGATGTATCAGACTGCCAGACATGTTATATGTAGAAGGCCATGAAAAGCGCTTTGGCAGTGCATGGCTATAATGTCTTTCATATGTAATAAGCACACCTCGAGACTCGTCAAACAATATGACATGCTTGAGATACTCCATGTCCAACTTACCACGGGAAAAATCCATTACTATATTCTTCCTAGTTACAAGTCCCACACCATGAAACAAGAAATCCATACATCATACCTAAAGTTACTAGAGTCACTCACCATCCAACCAAATACCATACTCATGAGTGATTTTAACTATCCCTCCATTAACTGGGAGGCATACATGACCACTAATATACAGGCCCAAAGGTTTCCTGACTTTGTAAACTGAAATGCCATGGAGCAGTTAGTCTGCACTCCCACTATGGAAGAAAATATCCTAGATCCAGTACTCGGAAATATGGGAGAAAATTGCATCCCCCCACAGTGTGATGTCCTCACTGATAAGATTAGATCACAAAGCGGTCTCCCTTGAAATAAAGGTAAAACTAGTCCCCCTACCTAACCCCCAAAACTTTAAGAACTTTTCTCAGGTAAATTACACCCTATTAAGGGATAGCATAGCTAGTTTCCAATGTCTCTCACATCCAGAAAACACAGAAACTTATGCACAGCTGTACACATAAACCCTGTACAACCATATAACAATTGCATAGGAATGGCAGTACCAGACTGAAATAAACCCAGGTCAAACCACAGAAACAAGCTACCCTGGTATACTCCTGGTATTAATAGCTTGTACAACAAAAGAAAGAAAATCCTGTCAAGTAGAAAGAGGAAATGTGCAGAACAGTGCAAAACGTCCCTCATTAGTCTAAACAAGTGAATCAAGGAACTAGTCAAGTCTCTAAAAGCAGGATTTGAGGTAAAAATAGCCTCCAAAACTAAGGATAACTGTAAGGTATTTTTCAGTTATGTCCACATTCTTAAGGGCAATACCCAGCAATGTGCAGAATTAGTTGTAGATTGCATCATCAATACTCAGCCAGAAGATACAACAAATTTGCTAGCCAACAAACCCAGCTCGGATTTCACCTTCCCATCACCCCAGTTCTGCAGAAGGAATATCATGCACCACTCCACCAACAATTATCACAAAAGAACAGGTTGTCACTACTCTCTTTAAAGCTAAAAATACAACCACAGTGGTGCCAGATGATATACCAGGTTGCATCTTAAACAGCTTATACATGGACTTATCATGCCCATCAGGATCTCTATTTAACCACATCCTCTGGACTGGTTTTGCCCTGATAGAGCAGAGGACAGCAGACATCATCCCTATGTATAAAGGGAGCCCATCTACTGACCCAAGCAATTACAGCCCCATAAGTTTGACTAGTTTTATATGTAAGGCCATGGAAATAATAATCATGTACCTTATAAATAATGACATATGAAACATCCAAATATTGGACCTGACTAAATTTGGCTTTGCCAAGGGCAGGCCTTGCCTACTAAATCTGGTGGATTTCTTTGAGAAAGCCACTAAGGCCATGGATGAGGGTAAAACAGTACCTACCACTTAACCCAACTTGGCCTAAGAATTTGGCACATATCCTCACTCAGATATTACAAATAAACTCACAAAACTGGGCACAAATCCCTATTTCATCAGATAGATAGCCACTTGGCTCAAGGACAGTACACATTTGGTTAAAGTGGATGAATCGAACACCAGCCACAGGGCTCAATGCTGGGACCACTGCTATTTAGAACATGATTCTCTGATGTTGAGGTACTGTTGAAGGCTTCTGGATGAGAAAGTTTGCCAATGACTCCAAGCTTTGGGCAATCAAGGAATCCCCCAGTGATGTAGATATCCTTCATGAGGTTCTAGATCAGACAAATTATTGGTACCAGGACAATGTCCTAAATCAAAATGTGAAATAAATGCATTATCATACCCTTTGGGGAAATCAAATACCCCTGCAAAGTACATCAGCAGTATAGCCGTAAAAGTAGACTCAGAGATGAGAGTTCTAGGTACACTGATAGATAATAGTCTGAGCTTTGACCATCATGTATCCACATCAGTGAAGAAGTCCTTCTATGTGGCACAACTTATAAGTAAAGGTATGGCATCCAGATCCAAGAAAAGTATAGTCCCACTGTACTCAGCCCTGATTAGACCAATAATCAAGTATGATGTGCTATTTGCCATTTCTTCACAACGTACTTACAGCAGCTCGAGTGACCTCAGATGATCCTCACATAGAAAATACAGGGTGTAAACAACATGTCCTATGTGGATAGGCTAAAATCTCTATCCCTTCATGCACTCTCCTACCTATGCCTGACCTACAAGGCACTCACAAATCCAGCCTTGATGGAGCTGCTACACATCGGAAAGTCAAACAACATGAGTGTCACCCAATATAGGGATGTAAACTTAGCCAGTGATTCAAACAAAATCTGCTGGAGGGACAGATTTGTATTTCAGAGATTGTCTGGTCTTTGGAACAAGTTGGAACAAGTTGGATCAGGTGTCCTATTCACGTTAAACAGACCTCTACCCTGGCCCTCATCAAACACAGTACTTTGGATCAATGGATGGGGGATTGCAAATTCTCACCTGGGGTAGTGCTTGTGTCCCTTATGGACAGGAGCAATATGTAGCATACTCAAGGCACAGACACAAACCCATGCCACCCTCTTACCCCTAGGGGACATATATTTGGTAAAATTGTGTTATATCAGCTAGGCTTGTAAGGGTCTTAAGACATTACTTGTAGTCACCTATGAACCTATGATACATCTTCTGTATCTTTGTTTGTAGCTTACAGGAGCCATATTGTTCGTCTCCTTCCATTAATTCTTCCTTGCCAAATTTTGCATATCCCTTTCCCAATTTTCTTCAATACATGTAATCCCTTTCCTGATAGAAGTGGCCACTCTCCTCTTGCTGCCATATGGTTTACTGTCTGTTTCTCCATTGCTGTACTGTAGGCTGATATTCTTCCCTCTCTGTTTTATCTTTTATTTTATCTTCTGGAGCAATACAACATTCCCTTGCATCTGACTCATTCTGCTGTGAAGTTTTTTCCTTTTGATGAGTTGAAATGCTCCCCTCCAACTTAGTATAACCTTTATGAGTGAATAGACAGCACAAGCATTGCAGTAGGGATGTCCTTGAATTCAGAAAGTGTACACAAAGACTAGACTGTCCCCTGGATTCAATAAATTCCATACAGGAATAGTACTATTCCTGCATGGAGTGGTTCGTGTCCATGTAGCCACAGCAGCGCATCTTGCATATTCAAGAAAGGCATGCTGCTGTTAAGGTTAAATGGACACAAACCATGAATGAGTGCAGGAGGCATGTTCAAGTAGTGCATGGGCTATGAACGTGACCCCTGCACTCAGAAAGTGCCATACTGCACTTTCTAACCCTGATGCGGCATAATATTGGATAATTTCTCTAATATTATGCCAATATTTCAGTGTCCATGGACACTGAAATGAAATAAATTATCATTTCAGTGTCCGCAGACACTGAAATATATACAGGAGCAGGAAAGCAATGCAGGATGTGTGTGACAGGTTCTGTTACGCACCCCATACATTGTAAAAGTGCTGTACGACACCTTACAACCTGCTAAAGCAGGAAATGTGGACAAAGGCACAAATAATTGGGGGATAAAGCCCTAAAAAGGAACACTACTTAAATATTGCCCTCACAACTTAGAAAGTTGATAGAAAACAGGTCATACATTAACAGAAATTTATGAAGGATAGAAGTCTGAAAGTCAAATGTATGCCATTATTCCCTGACTGCAGTCCTCAATGACTTGCCAAAAACTACAATACTCCCTATATGAAATAATAATATAATAATAATATAATAAATCTTTTTTTACATGCTAAGGAATGTTTAAGCATAGTTAAGTGGCTGTGCTCGTTATGGCCCTTTGCTTAGCATTGCTTAAACATCCCATAGGAGATAAACAAAATTATACAGCTGAAATTCCTAAGCCTAGTGTAGTGTTTAGAGTCCCGATTTTACATGCAGGTGTTTGTGGTTTGAGTACCAAGACAGACAAGTTATTTTTAAATGGAAAAGCAGTGTTAAAATTAAATTTGTAAACTTATATTATGTAGTAACGTTTTTTTGTCAACCAGGGAAGTATAGTTGGTGTAAAATTGAAGTGTGAGTGCATATAACATGTGAAATCACCCATGTATACATAAGTGTCCCATACAGTATAGTCACACCACTTGCTAATGTAATGAAAGCACATAGAGGGATGTCATGTAAAGTAAATCATATGCACCTACTAAATGAAGTCCTTAATTTGATATTTATCTAAAATGAAAAGTGAGCAATGGTCAGCAATGCTCAGCTATGCTTACCAGGTCTAAGCATTGCTTGCACTTAATTGCAAAACAGCAGGTAGCTCAGCTAAGCGGATTTTCATACTGTTAAGCAGTGCTCAGAGAGTACCCCTTTAAGCATTGTTCAACTCAGCTTAGCAGATGTGTGCACTGCTTAGCGGAGCGTAACATTTTTAAAATGGTCCAATGACCACAAAGGGAATATTTCCTTATTTAAATGGCGTAGGTGGGAATACAGCCATAACCTGTTTAGTTTGATCTCTGAAGGAACATGTCTGGCATTGGAGAGGGAGCATGCTTTCGGGCACAGAGCTGGAGCATTCAGGAGTCCAGGGTCATGGATGGACTCCTTGTAGAAAACAAAAAAACCTTGAAAGTAAGGCTGCTGCCAGGTCCCAAAATTAGTATTCAGCAAAGTCAATGACCAGCAGACCGTGGTGTGGAAAACATTATAATTTATTGAGTGTTTCTACTAATAAGTACATACCATAGAGTGAATAATCCACTAGACCGGTTTCGGCTGTAATAATTGTGCCTTCTTCAGTGTAGCTTAACAAGTAACAGAACAATTCCCTCTATTTAAATGTGTGGCAATCAACCGTCATGTCAATCACCTAAAAATCTCACAGGTGCTCATTCAAACCTGGAAAGAATAGACCTCCTAACTTAATAATCCATTTTTTCTCCATCCGATTTAAAACATCATGCCAGCCTGCAGTTTTGGATCTGTTCCTTTGATCTTATCTATAATTGTAAAGAAAAACCTGACCTTGGGGTGTTTAACTGTATGTTTATATAAGGCATCAGTAAGGCGTTTATGTCTGATATCACACAAATGTTCTGCTATCCGAAATTTTATTGCCCTAGAGGTTTGCCCCACGTAAAAAGCTGAGCAGCTACATGTTGCCAAATAAATCACCCAGTTGGTTTGACAATTCCCAAAACAAAACAAGAAATAGTGTAAACCACGCCTGTATTGCTACTGCTATAACTAGTTGATTTATTAATGTTGGGACAATACATGGGAAACATCCATTTAGATGGTCCCCTAAAAGGGTGGATTGTATCATCGGGCATAATGGACTATGTCCCCTCTTGTAATGGCTAAAGATGGATCCCAAATTCTTACCCTTCATATAAGAAAATAAACATCTATCCTGTAACATAGTATTCAACTTATCATCTGCCAAAAAAATTCCAATTTTGTTGTACACTGTTAACCAATATAGCTGTATTATGTCCATAAGTTGTAACTAACCATGTCACTTGGCGGGTATTAGTAACTCTAGATTGATATTCAAGTAAAGACTTACGCTGTATCAAATCAACCGTGTTCCTGTCATGTAACACTTGCCCCAACTTATAACCTCTTTGTAGGAATCGGGTGGTTAAGTCATCCCTAAATATTTGGTTAGAACTATCATCTGAACATATACGTTTAATTCTCATATATTGAGATTTAGGGATGTTCCTACATATATGTGGCAGATGATAGCTGGTGGCATGGAGGAACAAATTATATTGGGGATACTTACGGTAGACTTCAGATTTAAGAGTATTATCAAATTGTTTGGTTATCAATACATCCAAAAAAGTAATTTGGTCAGAAATGTAATTAGCCATAAAGTGAATTCCCCATGTATTGTCATTATAATTTACAAATTCCTGTAGATATTCAGAATCGGACCTCCATACCAACCAGCAGTCATCAAGGTCATGCCTCCATATATCCATGTCCTGTAGAAAAATGTGAGAACTGTCCTATATTAACTGCTCTTCAATGCAGGCCATAAATAAATCAGCATATATAGGGGCAAATGATGCACACATTGCCGTACCTTTAATCTGTAAACAATAAGAATCCCGATGAAGGAAAACATTCTTCATCAGTACATGTTCAGCTAATCCAATTAATAAGGTGTTAAATCCAGGAGGATAAAGTTCAGATCTATCAAGCCAATATTTTAAGGCTTCAATACCGGCCCAGTGTGGGATATTGGTGTACAAACTTGTAACATCTAAGCTACATAATAACCAACCCGGTTCCAGCTGGGACTCAGAAATAATCTGCAGAATTCAGTAGTATCCTGAATTCTAGAGCATATCAGCTTCAGCAAAGGTTTTAAGTATTTTGTCAAGAACTGTGATAATGGTTCAGTCAAGGAACCACAGCCTGAAACTACTGGTCTACCTGGTGGGTTTTGTAGATTTTTATGTATCTTTGGCAGAAATTAAATATATTGTAGAACAGGATCATGAGCAGTCAAATGATGTAATATTTTATTGGAAATAATCCCCTCTTGTTCAGCCATTGCCAAAAAAATCATCTATCTGTTTCTTAAAGGTGGGCGTAGGGTCAAACTGTAAACAAGTGTAATAACAAGCATTAGAAAGTTGCTGCAAGGCTTCCATATTATATTTTGCCCAGTCTTGAACCACTACTGCTCCACCTTTATCTGCCATCAAAATAACCAACTTGTGGTTTGAAGCAAGTTCTTTAAAACAATCAGAATGGATCTTTGAGAGATTATCTGGACCAACATGGTCTTCTCTAGAGTAAAAATGGATGTCTTTAAGAACATTTCTCTGAAACAACATGACATTGGGGTTCATGGGGGTTTGAAAGGTGAATTTATGATAGTGAAATTCATCCTGGAAATTAGTAGAATCTTTGTCCTGAAAAAATAAACGTAAATTTAAAAGTCTGCAGAATGATATATCTTTAGCAAAATCATCTTCAGGAACATAAAAACCAGGAATGAATGTTAATCCTTTATTAAGTATTGTCCCAACATTAATAAATCAACTAGTTTCAGCAGTAGCAATACAGGTGTGGTTTACACTATTTCTTGTTTTGTTTTGGGAATTGTCAAACCAACTGGGTGATTTATTTGGCAACATGTAGCTGCTCAGCTTTTTACGTGGGGCAAACCTCTAGGTCAATAAAATTTTGGATAGCAGAACATTTGTGTGATATCAGACATAAACGCCTTACCGACGTCTTATATATACATACAGTTAAACACCCCAAGGCCAGGTTTTTCTTTACAATTATAGATAAGATCAAAGGAAACAGATCCAAAACTGAAGGCTGGCATGATGTTTTAAATCGGATGGAGAAAAAATAGATTATTAAGTTAGGAGGTCTATTCTCTCCAGGTTTGAATGAGCACCTTTGAGATTTTTAGGTGATTGACATGAGGGTTGATTGCCACACATTTAAATAGAGGGAATTGTTCTGTTACTTGTTAAGCTACACTGAAGAAGGCACAATTATTACAGCTGAAACCGGTCTGGTGGATTATTCAATCTATGGTATGTGGTTATTAGCACAAACACTCAATAAATTATAATGTTCTCCTAGTAAAAAACCTTGACAAGAGACTGCTGCAGGGCCAGTACCAGGGCTCACAATACAAAGCAGAGGCCTGGGACCATCTCACACATGATCTCACCAGTGCTGCTAGCATCCTCCAGACTGGTAAGCATGTACGGTACCACTATGCTGACCTACAGTGGAGGAAGCGGGTGCTCCTGGCCCAGTGGATCCAAGATGCATCTGCATGGAATGCTCCAGTACTGACTTAAGTATCACTATCAAGTAGTTTGTAGCAAATACTGGCCTGAGAATGTGATAGGTATGTATAATGTTTTATTTTTCTCACCTACAGCTGCAGCAGAGAGGGCTATGAACGTCAAAGCCCATGCCGACAGACAGCTGAGGTTCTGCCGACAGGCTGGTGAGTACAAATCTATTTTGCAGTATATTGTTCAAATAACTAAGAAGGAGAACACTGGTCACTGCTAGTAGGTATACGGTCACTCTATGAACTGAATAAATAAAGTCTGACTGACTAATATTGATGTGCAATAATGATTCCTATAAAAATCTGTTGTGTTTATTCTGGTATGTTGTTGTAGAGATATAAGAATGTATACGGGTTCTTCACAGCAAATGTGGCCGTGACAGCATATATTAACTGAGGTTGTTCTGTAAACCAGCTGTAAGAAAAACTGTAGATGGTGGAGCTGTAAAACAAGATGTAACTGACATGTGAAATATATACTGCACTAAGCTGTGAACCCTGCATAGTAATGTGTAAAGTTTGAAAGTGTGTTCCATCCGGCATTGGCTTGTGTTAACCTTTGCTTTCCAGACTGTAGTAATCCAAAGGATTAATGCACAGTACAATAACTATCTGTCATGCATGCATCACATGATTACAAGTTCAGACTGTCTAACCAAGAGACTATTAGGTAGATACCAGTGAAACAAGAAACAGTAGTTCCCCACTAACTCAGTGTGATGAGAAATAGCTAATTTGTTAATTTTGCACACCCAGACGCGGTTTGAATACAGAAAGTGATACTAAGCTGTGTGCACATATACACACAAGGAATCAGGAATAAATGTAAAACAGTCAGGTAGTGTTAACAGATATTTTATGTACAGGTAAGGAAATGCTGGTAGTAGCTGTATGAAGGGTATACTAATAAAGTGTGTACAACTGATCAACTGTCCCACCACATGCCTGCAAATGACAGCAGGATAGGTACATACAACATACACCAACTGATCAACTGTCCCACCACATGCCTGCAAATGACAGCAGGATAAGTACATACAACATGCACCAACTGATCAACTGTCCCACCACATGCCTGCAAATGACAGTAGGATAGGTACATACAACATGCACTCTTCCTGAAACATGTCTCTCAATTGTCACACTGTCACGGCTAGTCATCACTGTTGCCAGTAACCCTGGACACAGATAGGAAACCAGTTGAAATATGTCAGTAGCACACTCGCATAACAGCAGTTCAGGGTACCCCTCCTTTGCCAGATATGTAACCCTGACATGTGAGTCCCCTCTAGTCATGTACCCAGAGTTGTCCCAGTTTGCCCCATACCATTGCAGACTGACAGTTTAATAGGTATGTTTGTGCTACAGAAGCTATGGGCCATAGGCAGATGTAAAGGGAGGGCAGACCCATAGAGTATTAAGCAGTACTGTTGTGGAAAATAGAAGCATAAATAGTTGTTAATGGACTTTTTGTCTCTCTTCCCCCCTCATCTGGATCAACACAATAATTTATATACGAAGAGTATGTTTTATTCCAAACCTAATGTTGGGACTTGTATTCTATTATTGTTCATATATTTGACTGGTTGCATGTTAACATACCTTGTTCAAATGCCATGTCAATGTTACTGGCATGCTTTTACAATGCATACTGTTGTTCCATTTATGCATATGTTCATTTTGCTATGCAGCTGTTCCATATCTGTTTTATGGGGTTAGTTGGAACACTCATGCATGCTGTTATAGCTAATCTGCAAATGTGTTGTTCATGTCTAACCAACATTTTTTTTTAAAACCTCAACACCATACCACATCACAGCTGATTTAGCCTACTGGTGTGTTGCTCTGACTTTGATGCAGAGGGTCCTGGGTTCAATACTTGGGAGGGGGATATGTTTTGTGCATGGGAGGAGGGGGTAATGAATTCAAGGTGTTTGCCCCACAAACACAAGGTCAGGGGTGAGTGTCTCTCACAGGATATGGCTGTAAGCTTAAAATGGCTCAAAAGACAGTTTAGTTCAGTACTTCTAATCTATGAATCTATTTGGGAAGGCTGATCCAGGCAGATCTGCCTGTCCTGCCTTATCTGGCCATGGTGCCAGGCCACAGCATGTCTGGGACCCAACCCAGGACTTCTTCATCTGCTGGTCCTGCACCAACTTCGGGTGGAACCTCTTCAGAGGATGGGGTGTGTCCCCCCTGGGAGCGGGCGTGGACAGGAGCCTGTTACTCACAGTCAGTTCTGGGGCTTGGTGCACAGTGTCATCCAAGCTGAGTTTCATGTGCAGATGCACCAGATTGAGGGCCACGTGGTACACCTCGAGAGGCAGGCCACCCCTCCTGTCCAGCCTCCAGCACAACCACCTTTGGGGCCATGAAGGAGCAGTAGTGACTGCCCATGGGTGGGGACCTCAGTCCCACTGTATCAATTCGGGGGCTCATGGGCTTCAGATTCCCAACCACCCTCCCTTTCAGAGGTGTTTACCCCCCTTGTGTCATATACCACCCCTGTCTGCTGTCTTGTGTGTGTTCTCTATCTGCAAATGCTACCTATCCTACCCAATCTACCTCCCCAAACATGCCTACAGCCCTTCCTCAACATCCTACTCTCACCTAAAAAAGGGCATCTGTCCCACAAAAAAATCATTGTCCCATACATATCTTTACATTTTGCCCCCATCTACAGTGAAATCAATCAATCTAACCAAAAAATTATTTTACAAATGTCTGTCGCCAACACCCCTCCCTGTGGGGTGTGAGGTTGTAAATTTCAAATTATACACATAATTCACAGCTGTTGCTGCAGAAGAAATGTAGACCTATGGTCATTTCCTACACCTGTCCTGCACATCCCTAGCTGTTTTTCCTAAAGTTTTACCCCCTGCTTGCCCCATTTCACCACTTTCCTATCACCTTTTTTTCTTTTCTTTAATTAAAATTAGCATGGGTGTAATTGGTGGTAAGTGAACTTAACAGTCTGTTAGCATCGCTTAGCTTCGAACAAAACCACGCAAACCTGCTCTCAACTGCTGAAATGCACTTTAAACACTGTCTCCATCAGCCCTTGTTCTGCCCAGCAAAAATTAATCAGCACTGCTAAATCTTGAACCCCGCCTGCTGTGCACTACAGTCACAACAATATACCACTACACCATCTGAATTGTGGAAATGGGTAATGCTTTTACAAACATATCATTCATTCTCGTCATTTAACATTAATGAAAAAAGTTATCACTTCTAAGTGTGGAACTCAGGACCCTGTGCACTGCAATCACAGCAACATACTTGTACACCATCTGAGCTGTAAGAAATTGTAATGTCATTACAAATATATCATGCACAACAGTCATTCAACATAAGGGGGAATCATATAACTGTAAAACTCTTATGTACATATATATGTATATATAGATGCCAATTTCTAATTCTGCTTCTAAAGTTTCTGATGCTGTTTCCAATGTTAATGCTAGTGGTTTTGTGTTTAATCTCCCTAATAGAGCTTTTCCTCCAGAACATATGTCAGTATTGAACAGAGGGTTGATATATATTTTCCTGCACAGCGAGCACCAGTCACTGATGTTCTTGTTGACCTATGCCTGTTTGTGAGGAAATTAAATCTAATTTTTTTTTGCTAATAAAGCTTCTAATGATGGATATGATTCTGTGTCTGAGAATAATGATAACATTACTATGAAACATTTAAAAAGGAAAAACTATTTTAACCCAGTACTAGAGTGTCATCTTGTGGAGGCATACGTGAATGGGGCGTGCTTTCGTTGAAGGTTGTGCATCAGGGCTGGTAACCTGGTACATAAAAATCCACTACCAATCATTAGCGGACCGGAGTTCCACTGTGGTGACCCCTAACCGGGAAAAGCCGAAAGACACAAACAAACTAGATACCACATTGGCTATATTTCTAAATGCTTGTAAAAAAGACATTAGAAATTTGTTTAAGGGAATCTGACCTAATAAGTGGTTTAATTTGTCACAGAGTGAGATGAGAGCACTGAATTATTTTTCTTGGACCCCTTCTTTATGTATTATGAGGGTAGATAAGGGAACAGGTATGGTTCAGATGGAACAAATAAATTATGTTAAAAGAATAGAGGCTGAGCTACAAAATAGTGAGTTTTACAGAAAAGTGTCTATAGATTTTGTACATAAGCAGTTTAACTGACAAACTACTTAAAAGACAGTGGATGACCAATATCTTACATTAGAAGAGTTACACTTTCTACAAGTTCCTAACCCAAGTTTAGCCAAATATTTTTGCATTCCCAAGATACATAAAGATGTGAACAACCCTTCTTTTAGATTAATTATCTCAAACAAACGTACTAAAGCAGAACAGATCTCAAAGTATATAGATGTTGTGTTAAACCCGATTGTACAGAAAACTCAGTTTTATATCAAAGATTCTTGGGGGGTTTCGAATGAACTCTTTATAGCTAAGTTAGATGTCAGCAATTGTATTTTTGTGACACTTGACATTGCCTCTTTATATACTAATATCCCACATGATGAAAAAAAAAAAGAAATGGTAAAGTTGTAACTGAAGAAATAGCAAATTTTCCACAGGAATGTGTCTTGTCTTTGAATGTACTTATTGACACGGTGCTGCATAATAATTTTTTCATTTTAATGATAATTTATTCCAGCAGGTGAAAGGTGTTGCAATGGGGTCTAAGATGGCCCCTTCTTATGCCAACTTGGTGCTGGCCACTTGGGAACTGGAGACCCTAGTACATCTATTGGGGTTTATGTACACTAGATTATGTTTCTGTTACATTGATGATATTCTTTTGCATGGACAGGATCCACGGAACACTTAAAATGTTTTTGCAAGCCATTAATGACAATATTCATTTTCTGACCTTTGTGAAATCTGGTGTGGCATGTCTGTCTTTTTTAGACACAACTATTACCATTGACAATAAAAATCACTATTTGATTTCAAACATTTTTAGGAAAGACACTTTTAGAAATAATTATCTGGATTTTACAAGCCAACATCCTTTTTATATGAAACGAAATGTGTTACGAGGACAATTCATTAGACTGTCTAGACTTGTGAGTGATGATGTGTTATTCAAGAAAGAATTAGACATTTTATGCCAGTTATTTGT